>NW_019100723.1:0-24328 GCF_001856785.1 Myzus persicae
TAAACTTTGATCGCAAAAATCGTTTTCTACATATACATATATATATAGGCCCGGTTTTTCAGTCATCCATTTATTCGTCACTTAACTTATTCGTCGAATAAACTTATTCAGCAAATAAACTTTTGAATAAACTAGTAAGCGTTCTTCAATACAAATTTATTCTTCGAATGGTTATTTGACGAATAATATTATTCGGTAGATAAATTAATTTGTGGTACTGTTAGCAGTGGTAGTAATAGTGGATCGTGGAACAAGTTGTGTACATTTTTTAACTATGATTGGTCAACATATTCTTATCTATGATACTCGTATTATCAATGTATTATTATTATTATTAATATTATTACATCTTATTATTTTCGATGAAATTATTAATTAATTCATTGTTCATTATAATTTGACTAATTTGAGACTAGAGTTTTTGTTGTGCTGTTCTACGAAATGGCATAAAAAAATAATGAATTTAAAAGGGCAAGGGCTACTAATTTTTCATTCAACGAAAAAGAACTATTATTGAAATATGCTCTAGAAAATCAAAATATTTTAGAAAATAAGGAATCGAACGCTGTGTCTTGGAAAGATAAGAACAAATGCTGCCTTAAAATTGCTGAGCAGTATAATTCAGCTACATTAGGCTGTGTAAGTTATGTGTATTATGTATTTTATACTGAGAAAAATCTAAAAAAAATATGAATCGCTTATTGAAGATAAAAACTTAATTTTGTAATGTTGTAGCCAAGAGATGCTTCAAGATTAAAACTAAAATATGAAGGTATAAAGAAGTTGTTGAGAGGTTCAAAAAGTGAATTATTTAAAACTGGGGGTGGGCCAAGTAAAACTGACTATTCAAGTACTTGTGAATTGGAGAAACAGTTGTTTGAAAGTATTCAGCTTTCAGTTGAAAGGTTACCTAGCTTCTTAGATTTCTTTTTCTTTCTAATTCAATGTAACTATATATCTTTTGAATTTTCATTAATGCAGTTCCACACAGTGTCATTGGTCCAGTTAATGTCGAAGAACATAATGTGACACAAATTAGTCCTGAAAAGTTTTCTGAATCAAGGGATAGTTTTAATTCTTTTGAAATTGCTTTAAAAAGTGAAAATAACTATTTCAGTTAATAAAGGTATTTTTTTTTACCATTTTCTACAGTTTTGTATTTTGTATTTGTTTCATTTTTAACACTAGGAAAACAAATTTCAGTTCTGGATAATTTATGTGAAGAATTAGTATTAGACAATACAACCATACTATCTACCCAATGTGCTAATGAGCCGATATTAGACAATATTTCAATTGTAAACCATGCCAGTACTTCTGGTGTATTGTGTAGTGATAATAAACCGTCTTGGTCCCCTATTGAATCCACCAAACTTTTAAGATCTACTGGAAAACACCAAAAACTAACAAGTAAAATATGTTTAACACTAATACATTTATATATATATGTATACAATTAATTTAATTATTAACAAACAACATGACAAGAAAAAATAACAGCCAAGCTTCAGCTAGTGACAAGTTTTTACAATTAGCCGAAAAAAAACTTGAATTGGTTGAATTTCAGAAATCAGTTTTGTTAAGAGAGCATGAAGAGACTATGATTTTTCTAAAAGCCAATCATGCTTTAGAATTGGAATCATTCAAATTGGATATTGCTATTAAAAAACATAAGTTAAATACTTTGAAAGAATCTAAAGACGAGTAGGTGACACCGTGGTAAATGAATACTAAAAAATTAACCAAAACTCAAAACTAGTCTTAACTAAAATGTGTTAAAATATTATCCAAGTATTTTATATGTTATTTTTAATTTTAATTAATCTTGACCAGATAGGCAGGTGACACTCTGACAAGCTCTAACTTTTCATTTAATTTTTTTTTTATAGTAAAACATTACTACAGCATAACACTGTGATAAAAAAGAAATATAGGAATATTATTTAGTATTTACAATTTACCAATGATTTAAATAATAATTGTTGTTAAATACTATAAATCTTGTTTAACTCATAATAATGTTAATTTTGTTATGTTTTATTGTTATAACATTTTTTTTTAATAATTACATAATATATAGACATATAGTTATTAAAAATGTGAAAAGTATTCTTGTATTAGTTGTTGTCTTGCGTTTTAATTTTCTGGTTGTTGTTCTTCTATATTTATGTTTTCATTTTATGGTAGAACTATGTCTAGTACCGGGGAATCCATATCATTGTTATCACAAGCTATATTGTGTAAAACACAACAAGCTACAATTACAGCTTGAGTTGTTTCTAATTTCAATCGTAGTCCTAAGGACAATACTGGGAATCTTCTCTTGAGAACACCATAAGACCTCTCCACTGGATTCCTTGTCCTGATAATTGATTCGTTGTACAATTCTTCGATATCATTTTGTGAGTTTAAGAATGGTGTTACCACATGGCGAGAATTAGCATAGCCACAATCAGCTACAATTAAACTGTTTCCCCATTTACCATTTATTAAGTTGTAATAAATCTGTGATTTTTTAAATATAGTCTGGTCATGGCATGATCCTGGCCACCATGCAACAACATCCATAGTTTTTAAATTAGGACATGCAATGGTTTACACATTTATAGAAAAATGACCTTTTCGATTTCTAAAATATTCAGCATTAGGGCCTCCTGTACAATTGTATAGTGTAATTAATTAATAATTAATTAATATTTAATATATTTTTACCTCTGCGACGCAGCCGGCCATCGGGCGGCACTTTTCTCCGGACAAGTCGCGGTGACCGGAGAACAAGTGCCGCCATCCCCCAACCGGGCATGGCAGAAACCTACGGGTGCCCAATAGAAATTCTGCCAAAAAAAAACACACGTGTTCCACCCCCCCCCCCCTAAAGTGCCAAACCCTACAGTACCACACAACCTACAGCTAATGGCCTCAGCTGCCGAAGCTTAAATCAAAAAAAAAAATATATTTTTAATATTAGTTATAAAATTATAATTTATATGTATTAGGTACCTGGATTCTGTCTTTTTACATGAGTGCAATCAATTGCACCAATTGTCCTTGGAAACCTAGCAATTTGGTAAAAACTTCTTTGTAATCTACTTATTTCCCTTTCTGTAGTTGGCATTTTTATAAACCTAGGTCGAAGTTTTGCTATAGCAATACTGACATCACGTACAACCAATGATGCCGTAGTTTCACTAACCCCAAGAAAATCTACAGAAGTGATAAAAAAATTACCGGTTGCATAAAACCTCAAAGTTAAAAGCAATATGTTAATAGATGTCATTGCATGATTTCTAAAAAAAAATAGGATTTTCATTATTTTACAGAACAGAAAACGTAATCAAAAATCAAAGTTATAAAAACTCTTACGAGTTGTTTTACGCGAAAACGATGAGTTATAGGGCTACAGACATCGAAGATTAATGTTTATCATAATAAGTTATATCTATCGTATATTTTGAATGTAAAAAAAGGAAATTCAATATTTTTGAAACTAAGGTTTTTAAAAACTTTTTTCGAAAACCAAAACTATATCTCATCGCTATAAATAGAGTAATATTCCGTTTAACTTTTTCTGTTAAATCGTGGTCGTAAAACTTATTGGGTACATTATTTAAAATTTCTTATCTTAGCTCTGAAAAGAAAAACTTTCATGAATTTCTAACAAAAAAAGTTTGATAATTTTCGAAGTTTTAATGAATTTCATTTAAATTTGAAATTTAAATGCATATAAAAAAACAGTCGTGCCTATGTATCTTTAATAACTCAAATTTTAAATTTTGACCACCTGAAAGTACCAACTAGATTCATTTTTCAGTCAGAAAATATGCCGATCTCAAAAATTCAAAAATTTTTACTTCCCAAAATAGTGCTGGCAGACAGAAAAATAAATAAATACATCATAAACTACCTACATATATAATTTTTTTTACAACTTCGCATACTGCGTGTGGCAACAGATTTTGAAGTTTGATATAGATGCAAATAGTTTTTATATTTTTGTTTTGATAGAAACTATTTTATTAATATTTGATATGATAATGTTTTATTTCAATATTTTCTAAGCACTGAATATTTCGGGGGGGGGGGGGGGGCAGTTTTAGTAAACCAATCGGTTGATGAAGATATTTGGTCGTTGATGTGTTCTAAAACTTGAAGTACTACCACCTTCGAGATTCGGAATCTGATCCTAAAATCATGATCATCCCAAAATGTCATATGATCAACTCTCATACGTATGGTGTATGTACGACGTTGATAATTTAAGAATTCGACGATTTCTTGATTATCGTCTTCATAAAATATTCCAAATATATCCATTATTCATTTATAAAAAAGTAAAGTACGGGCTGATTCGGTATTATTATAATAACAACACAATACAACTTTTGGTTATCACAGCTATACATTATGATAACACTTTTATTCGTCGAATAACTTATTATTTCATCAAAAAAGCACCTATAAGTAATTCATGATTTATTCTTCGAATAAGACTTATTCTGAAATTGAAAAACCGATAATTAGCTATTTTTCCTTATCTGTCGAATAACTCATGTTATTCGATGAATAAATATGGTTGAAAAACCGGGCCTTAGATTTATAATTTAGTGTAATACATAGGTATAAACTATAAAGTTGGTATTATAGATTGTTAAAACTATTATTAAATGTATTATTTATGTAAAGACTATTGACTACATTTTATTGAAGTTAACTACTATTGATTGAGTTATATTCAGATAATAATTTATCATCAAACTTAAAGGAAGATAAGTAAAAATATTATTTATGGAATCTCTAGGATTTTATTGATATTTAATCGATTGGTATATTGATATAAAGCAAGTTATGAGTGATTGACCTACCCAGTACCCAGTATTCTTAATATTCCAGTGTCGTCATTTGGGGAGGGGGCAGGCGGGGGCAATTGCCCCACCTTTGATTTTTTGTGGGCCGGTCAAATTTTTGGTACGATAGGGGCACAAGGCCGCTGGAATGGTGGCTTCGCTCATAGTAGAGCTATATAAAAATATTTATAGAGCCTTACTCATAGTGGACCACTCACCCCAAACTCATAATCGTAGAACGCTACATTTTTAAGCAATTTAGAAACATATTTAAGTTATTAAGTTATGAAATTGTAAACGTTTTTCGCCTAACGTTAGTTTAAAAACCTGTGTTAAGATTACGGAGTAGATACTAGATACCTCCAACCGTGATTATGATTTATGGGTATTTAGTTTTGATAACACTCTGTTATCATAATATTGTGATTTGTGAATAGTCTGTTATCGCTTGATAATAGATGTTTATTATCAATGGTTATCGTAACAGACTATTATCATTTATCAAAATTTCATCATTTAATATAACAGATTTGAGACAATTGAATAATTTGACTATTTTGACTACCTACTTGGTACTTAAGTTTGAAAATACGAAATGTCCAATTCAACGTCTAATAGTTTAAACAATAAAAAAAAAGGCGGAGCAGAAAAAATGCGTGACAAAAGAAAAGCCCAGCTCAAAGTAATAGCAAACGATTCAAAACAGAGAAAACTTAATTTTTCTGTTAGACCAAGTGCTTTAGCTTCATCAAATGTAAGTTATAAAAAATTGCGATAAATACAATTTCAACTATTAATTTCATTGTTTAATTTACAAAAACAAAAGGATGATGTAATGTTGATTGAAGACAATTTTATAGTGTCGTTTTGGCCGTTGCCTATCGAAGAAGAATGTTCGTTGGTTAAAGACATAGAAAAAACTGTATTGCCTGTAGAAATAGAAAAAGAAAGTGTATTGGTTAAGAATTCAGAATCAGAATGTATAACTTTAGTAGGTGAAATGATTAACAATTAATTTATCTGATTCATTTTTTTTTAAATTTTTAAATCACATTTTAGAACCATACAATTGTTCCTGGACATGGAAATATTTTTTATGATATTTCTATTTCAAAAAATGATAGTCCTGTTCAACCTGAATTGGTAAAGTTTCCTGTTACTAACGGTCGCCGATTCAATACAAAATACTATAAAGATTATGAATGGTTAGAATATTCAGTATCAAAAGATTCACTGTTTTGTTTTGTATGTCGGCATTTTGGGGCTAATATTCCATCACCAGGTGAGATGTATGGTAATTATAGTTTTGTAAACAATGGAAATAACTGTAAAAAATTTAAAGAAATAAAATCACCATTGGATCGCCATTAAAGAATAAACAGACATGTTATTTCTATGCAGCGTTGGGTAGATTATAGATCAGTCCAGGCAAAAAATAATTTATCTATAGCCAACCAATAAAATTTTTCAAGACAACATGAAATAAATGAAAACCGTTTACATGTACATTTTTACTTAAGGCTACACTATTTTTGACAAAACAAGGATTACCTTTTAGAGGTCACAATGAAACGTTTACATCAACAAATAAAGGTAATTTTATTGAACTACTACAAATGTTTGGTGATGAAAAGTTAAACCAAAAGCTACAATCTAGGTATGGACATTATACTAGTCCTGAATACCAAAATGATTTAAATAAATATCTAACGTTTTATCTGTTGGGCCAAAAAGTGTAAAAATTTAATACAAGGCTCCTGATATATTAATACAATATCAGTTGAAAAATATTTCGACAAAATTTATCAAATTTAAAATTGAATAATTATTTTTTAGTTACAAATTTATAAAATATTCAACTTTTATATCTAAGGATTGAAAATTCAAAGCAAAATTTCATGTAAATAGTTAATTCTGTTACCAAAAAATCTAAAAAATACACAAGCACAGTTTATCTTTATAGTAATTTTAAGTTCAAATTTGGACGAAATTACATATTATTAAAAAACCTAGAATAATTATTTTAGTTATTTTGTTGTGATTGTATAATATTATTCGTGGTACTTGAAACTTCTAAAGTGTACTACCTATTATACATCTATGATAGTATCACGGTTTGTTGTTGATGTATAAGTACATTAGGATATTATGATTGGAATTTAGTATAGGTACCTATTACAGGTTAATTTTTTTTAATACCATAGACATGTATATAATATGTTATAAACCTAGACTGACATACCGTCTCCGCTCAGAATCGTTTTTCTTATACAATGATAATATTATATCATTGAATTCAAATTTAATACCATCCATTATACAGTAACCCACTTGTAACCTACTGTACAGCAGAGCACCTTTTTTTTTGTTTCTTGAAACAAAGTATGATCATAAGTATGATCAAGATAATGATTTAGACTTATTTGATCAAGAAACATTTAAAACTACACTAAATCAAATGATCCTCATAAGTAATATAATGGAAGAAAAGGCGAAAAAAAATATAGATGAAGCTCAAACACGTCAACGTTATTCTTATCCTAAACGTCATAATAAGGGTCACATATTCCAAGAAGGTGATTAAGTTTTCGTCAGAAACTTGTGTAGGGATAATCGGAAAGATGGTTGGCGTCAGATATCATGGAATGGTCTATATGAAATAGTATCTATTCACTCTGGCAATACATGTGTACTCAAAAATGAGTTCAGTCTTGAAAAAAAAAATTGTTCGAAAAATTTAAAAATGTACAATGAACTGATGGAAAATAAAACGGAAGAAAAATATGATGCTGACAAGTCTGGAAGCAAAAGTGGCGGCACTGACAGTCTTAAAGATGTCGATAATTTGCTAGTGAAAGATATTGAATATACCAAATCAAAACTGGATGAGTTAAAGGATAAACGTCTATTTACGAAGCCATGGCAGTTGAGACAGAACAAGATTTTAAATCTTAAAATAGAAAAGAATTTGATTTATAAATACCGTGGAAAAATTCTTGGAGAGCCAACAAGAATCATAAATATTATTGGTGATGGTAATTGTCTCTATAGGTTTATCTTACTGGATAACCGGAACAGAAGATCATCATTTGAAAATACGAAACTTGATTGCTGAGGTAATATAAAATAATAAATATTATACATCTATGCCATATGTTTATTACAACTGATACATATTATTTCATAATTCATTCATTAATATACCTTATCCATTTCCTCACTTTTTTTTTTGAACAAAAAATAATTATTTAAACGATTAAGTTAAAATTATAACTATATGGTAAAAAAGTAAAAATTGATTTTTAATGAGTATATGAAAACATAATAATACTAGGGTTTTTAAAAATAAACAAAATCTCGGTAGGTAGGTATAATAAAATAATTTTTTTTCAAATTTTAGAGTATGTAAAATAAAAATAATGGTACCTACTACCTAACTACTTATAAAACTAAAATAAATTATTTAAGGAAATAAAGGGCTCTAAGAACATAAGATTGACTGGTGTGTAGTTAAGAAGAGTAAAATTAAAAATTATTTTTTGTTTTAATCAAAATAAATCCGATGAATAGATTTTAACTTAATTTTAAAAATAAAAACATTTTTCTTGAATACAATACATTTACAAAATATGAGTTATTTTTACTTTATTAGATTTTATATGTATATTATTTTAGCTAGTGAAGTCAAATGAAAACTTAGAAAAGTATGTTGCAGGGAAGAATAAACTTCTTCAATATCTCGAAAAAAAATATAGAAAATAACTGTAAGTATTAAAATTATTTATTATAAAAATTATATATTTATTACTAAATCTACACAACCGAAAAATTATAATTAACATTTCTGATTTTTAGGTGTATGGGGAACTGATGTCGAAATATTTACTGCTGCTTTTTTACTAAAGACATCAATTTATGTTTATTCTACAGTGACAAATAAGTGGCAAATATTTAACAAATATATGGACTTAAAGAAAAAAGTCATGACGAATGAAAAGTGCATTTATTTAAGAAACATCAACAATGTACACTATGATGTCGTTATGGATGTATAATTATGTTATTTAGTACATATGAATAATACATAACTTATTTTATTATATTTATATTTTAAAATTATCTTGATGATTCTTTTAAAATGTACGATTTTATAATGTCAGCTTTTTATTAATATTATTAACTTTTTTACGAACGACCCCGCTGGTGTACTGTGATGCACGCCTGTCAACCACCGTAGCTTTAATGCGAGTGTCGGCATTGTTGATCGGGTATTTATCGACGTTAAACTTCAAACCCATTTTTTATAAGGAGTCTAACGTTCACAGTTTCACCCCGAAAATCCGTTTTGATCAGTCAACGATACTCGTACGTAATCAATAGTATTTGTTTTCAGTTTATACAACACGCAATATTTCGGTATTTCAACTATTTTGTAACCGGGCGGGACAACTGGATAAAATTCGTGTATTGTGTGCGATTGCCGCCCGTTGTCGAATGAACCTAAAGCTAGGTTGCATTCGACTTTTATCTTGTTGACATTCATAATTTTCACCACCCGATTGGATTCATGTTTACGGTCTCTCGTCAAAATCTGCTTATCAAAACCCAATAACGGGGCGATGCTATCTTCGACGTTTAAGTCGATTTCGCTATTACAATGCACTGGGCATTTCAACGTGCTGTTATCGGTTGACAAGCTGAAAAAACGTCTTTCAATAGTCCTCGTATTTTAGCTTCCAAAGCAATTATTTTGTAACAACCGGTCGGTATTTTAATCTTAGGCTGGTGTCACACGAGGGTACAAAATACGCACGTTACGACGGATGTACTTTTTAACGCGCGTGCTAGAGTGGGCACACGAGCGTTCCCAAGTAGCAAAAAAATATTATTTAAATATTTGAAATAATAATATAAAAACATTTTAAAAATGATTCTAAAAATATTTATTTAATGTTATAATGGCCGCTTATTGATTGAATAGAAAATATTTTATAAATGTTATCAAAATGTTTATTAAACATTCTTAAGAAATGAAAAACCAACGTTTTAAAAACATTATAAGTATATTTTTATGAATGTTTAAAAAATCTTTTTTGTAAGGAACAATAAATATTAAATAAATATATATTTTAATATTTATTATATTAAAAATAACTTTTTTATAATATTATGATTGAAAAGAATTGATTGGCATTAGGACTTCTGGCGCAGGACTTCTGGCAGGACTTCTGTGTTCTAGATGCCGTGATGATATAATGTTTTATAATGTATTGCCTTCGTAGTTGCAGTTACCATTATTATTGCATCTTTCTTTAACTTGTTGGCTATAACAGATGCAAAATAAAAAAGTTTAGATTTAAATGTATTAAAAAAAGGTAATTATTTTTAGTATAATAATTTATTTTAACAATAATATTTTTACATGTATATATTAATTTAATTTTTCTGTACAACAATATGGTAGGTATTATTAGTAATCGCTAGTAATTTAAATGATAACTAGTATAGGAAATGGTGTAAATAACAACTAGTAAATATTCGATTTAATTCAGTACTAATAAATAATAATTGTTAATATATTATATATTGTATAGAGTATTAGAGTATATTTATTGTATATATATATTTTTAACTTTAAAGGGCACCACACTGTTTGTTATCTCTCAGGCCCATTCGCAACTATACAAATAGCATATTAATTGATCTTGTAAAGATGTTATATGTGAATTGATCTATTATCAAACATGAAGGTAAGAATATTATCTAGGGCTCTGCTAGTCTTTTATTGATATTTTAATTTTAAAGCAAATTAATATTGTATGTAATATTATATTATTACATAGTTATAAGTCACTTAAAAATAAATATCAATAAAAAGCCTCTGAGATTTCTTAGATAATATTCTTAACTTTAAGTTTGGTAATAGGTTAATTTACTTTAAAAACATAGGATCCGTTCTCCTAAACCCAAATTTGCTACATTGTGTGTGGGCCAGATGAGAAAGAAAACAAATAGGGATATTCTACTATAGTAGTATAGTAATATTATAATGTCTTATAGAATTACCTTGTTTTAATTTTGTGGGATGCTTGAGCAAACCAAGTCATTATGTTAGGCTTTATATCATCTTTGTTGATACCAGGGAACTTATTTTTTACAGCAGCTAAAATTAATAAACATATTTTATTGTAATTATAAAAGTATACATCAAATAACTCCAGTTCTTAACATACAAAATGTCCTGTATCAACTTACCAATAATAACTTTAAAAATATGGTGATCATGAAGTTTTTTTTTCCATTTTTGTCCTTTCCAGCTGTATTCGGATGCTAATTCAAGTGTAAATATTAGTTTTAAAAGACTAGTAGTTACTTTTTCAGCCGTTTTTCCTTCACTTGCAAATATAAATGCAGATATCTGAAAATAAAAATACATATAATGATAACATTATTAAAAATAAAATATCAGGTAGGTGCATATAATGAAGTACATATTATCTATTTATAATGAATACAATCAATCTATTCAGACTTCAAAATGTTTCTTATTATATAAATAAGATGTAATTTTGCACTTTTTTTTAAGGTTATTATATATATGTATCTACAAATTTATTACAAATATAGTTTTGTAAAAAATATGAATTAAAATAAATTCTTTAATAACATAGGTACTAAATATTAACAATTAGTTTTTGTAATTATCTAGGTTTTGTCCTATTATCTTGTCTATTCATATTTGCCTTAATCCTTAATATTAGTTCAAAAGTGTAAAAGTAACTCAGTAAAAATAATGAAATTAGTTGATTTTGTTTAGTTCTTAACATTATGTCATAAATTACGATGATATATATATATTATATAATCAGGAATCGCCAAGATTTTTTTTTTGTGGGCCCCCCACCCCCAAAGTTAAGTACATTATTCTTTAATTTTAAGGTAAATAAATATATATTCCATAAACATACTGCTGTGTCCAGATACCCAAATCAATAGTTATAGGCATACACCTGACCAGGTTATATAAGATTGTAGGTAATAAAATTTCTAAAAAACAAAATATTATTTTAAATGTTACTTACCAATTTTTGAGTATATGATAAATCTTCATCTTTTAATTTACATTCTATAGCCAAAAGCTCATCATCAGTCTTTAAAGGAAATATTGATAATATATCTTCAGTTCTTTTTTCAAGGGTTTGTGATTCATTGTTGTTTACTTTCTTAGAGTCATTAAGAATGAATGATTCTATTTCACTTTTCATGTGGATCATATTTGATTTGATTTTCTGAATATCTGCTGTAAAATATAAAATATAAATTATAATTTTTTATTTAAGTATTTGTTATTCTAGAATAATGGTACCATTATAGTTCAAAATTATTATAGATGTAGCTTTTAAAAGACCTACGCTTACCAGATATCTTACACATATTGTGTGACATTGCAACTAATATCATTTGGACATTATTTACATCTTTAATATTATCAAACGAACAAGAATGATATTTTTTGGAAAGATTGCATCGAATTTCACCAGCATGTGAACTATTAGCTACAGCTGCTACAGGTGGTAAGCTCATTACACTGTCTACAAAAAAATAAAACATTACATTACATTACTAACACAACGAATACAAATATTTTAATACAACCTGAACAAAGAATTTACAAAAACGACTAAATGTATAATCAATATAGTTATTATTTAATTTTTGAAATATACTTTGAACCTTGTTTTTATATATTTTATATGAACGAGATAAATTTGTATTAATGTATAATGTATTAGGTACCTATACTATTTATATTTAAATATTTTTTATTTCTTATTAACAACTTTAATAGCATTATAATATCGAATTGTATAATTTATAGTACCTAGGTACAAATGAAAATATACACATAAGAATATTATTCAGTTTTTATTTATTTAGGTATTTAAATTAAATACAAAATGCATGCATTCTATAATTCCATAACAGGAGCATTGAGTATATCATTTTGTAAACAAATTGATAGAATTAATAATTACATGTACAAATCAAATAATGCAATATTATACATACCTAATATATAATGTTAATTAAACTTTTAATTTAATTGAAAATTAAGTTGAATTAATTTTTTAATGCATGTTTATTACCTTTATATAAATAGATATTATAGTTTAATAAATTATTAAGAATACTAAGGTTTTAATATATTATAACTATATAGTACGAAATATATTTAAATTACCAGCTGTATATAAACTATTTACTAAGTTTGGAGATAAATGTTCTTCATCATCATCAATTATTGCACCTTTATAATAACATAAACAAAAATTCTATTAATAATAACTATAATATATCAATTGAATATTTATAAAGCCCTATTTCATTTGTATGCTTATTATACTTTTAATATAAAATCCAAAATAAGCATCTGTACAATTATATGTTTCAAAAACTCAATTTTATAATTATTAACCTGATATAATAACACCATTACATACCTATAATTAAAATAAATAAAATAAAAATCTTAACTTGAATGACAGACGATAGAAGTAAATAAAAATACTTACTAATGCCACTTATCTTAGGGGTACTGTACGAAATATTTGATTCTGGTACGTTTGAACAAGTTGGTTGTGGTGTACCTATAACATTTTTTAACAAATTACCTAAATACTGTACATAAATAATTTTAAATTCACCGACTAGTTCATACATAATTATATTAAATATGCATACCATTGACTTTCAGTTTTTTTGGGCATTTAGGGTAAGGAATCGTAATATTATCTTCAGCTGAATCATTTTGAATTATAATCTCATTATTAGTTGAGAAGTCATGGTCCAAGTCTTCAAACAAATTACGTTTTTTTAATTTTGGCCTCATTCCTCTGCCTTTTTCTATTTCAGCTTCAGAATGCAACTCATTGTGTTTAGCCGCTCTATACATTAATTTTAAACCATAATCATAGTTGTCTGTAAATAAACAAATAAAATAAAATTAGATATTAAAAATGTGATAATTACAGTTATTGATACATAAAATAATTCATTGGTAATTTCAAACTTAATTTCTTACTTATATCTCTTTCAATGATTTCAATTTTTAGTTGTTCCCAATTTTTTGGATCTGGATTTGCTTGAGACTTTGTTAATGATTTGATTGTAGACATACGAAAATTTAATGGGTACCAACATTTTACATCATTAATTAACCAAATATTTGGTACTAAATCTGGTATTGGCTCCTCACCTGGTTCGTAAATGGATATTAATGTCCACATACTGTAAAAAAAATAAAGAAAAAATACAAATTAT
This sequence comes from Myzus persicae, assembly GCF_001856785.1. Lineage (NCBI taxonomy): Eukaryota > Metazoa > Arthropoda > Insecta > Hemiptera > Aphididae > Myzus > Myzus persicae. The sequence goes on from NW_019100723.1 coordinate 14,166, forward strand.
GTCCACATTTCATATCATATTTTTAAATATAATACATATTTAAAGCAAAAACTTAAAATTACCTCTTTAAAATAAACAAAATATTGATAGCTGATACGATAATTATATGATGAAGATGGAAACAGATTAAAAGAATTATAAGAGTATTATACCATGAAATAAATATAGGAAATGTATATACATTGATTTTAATAAGTAGTAATTGTATAGGTAATGTTAAGTTTAGGTAATATAAAATATAGGTAACATAATAATTCAGATCACAGAAAAAAAGAAAAAAAGTGAATATCCTACTATGCTGAATGCAGTAAAGGAAAAATAATAAAAAAATGTTTGTAAGGCAAAACAACATACTTCATGCAAACATTAGAAATAGGCCATATTTTTAGATTGGATAATTTTTCTACTTTATAAATGCCAATAGTAGAACTTTCACAGGGCACTGTAAAAAAGTTATTTTTTACAAGAAATTTTCTTCCAACAATTACAAAAGATTGTAACTCCATAGAAAAACATATATTTTCTACCATTACAATATCATTACTTGTTGTGGCACAGCAGTTATTGGGTGATTCTATTTTAATTACAAAATCATAAAATGACAACGTTTTATACTGTGGCCCATTACAATTAACAGGTAGAGGTCCACTACAATGCATATTTAATAATTTAGGAAAATTATCAGATGGACATGATTGGAAAGAAAAGAAATGATCATCAGAGAATAATTGTGCTAGTCGTTTTCCAATTTGCTCCAGTGGTTTATTTTTCCCTCTTATCATATTTTTTAATTTTTGAAGAAAATTTTCGAACGGAAATGCAGAAATTGAGTCGAGTGTAAATGCATCAATCATAGGTGCAAAATGTTTAGCGTCATCAACTAAATGTATTAGCCCATGAAAATTATGAGTTATAAAACTTTCATTGTAGAGAACCATAAACGTTTGCACAAAATGTTGTAGAAGAGATCTTGCATATTCCCTCATTTCTTCATTGTTACATGTTTTTGGATTAAGCAGTATAGACATTGCCACATTCAATGTTAAAAAATTATTGTATTTGTTGTCATCTAAAACACCTTTTAAAGCTACTACTCCAAGGTACAACAGAAAAGATCGATATTCAACTCCTTTCCACCTCAAAAGATACTTAAGTTCACGAGGCTTCCTAGCAAACTCTGATGGTAAATTTAAGCGATTATTGAACATAAAATCTGAAACTTTTTGTATCAATTGGCGTGATAACTTAAATGGTATAACTCCATCATACCATGTTAATAACATGGTGCGCATTACTCCTAGGCAAACTAAATGCAAATAATCTAGTATTATTGACTTAACAAAATCAATACTAGGTATTTGTGTCAATGGTGTATCCAACTGTCTATAATTTATATCAACCCAATTAACGAAGTCTTCATGAGTTCTCGGAGCACAATTTAATTCAGTAAAAACACGCTTGTTACCAACAGTAATACCATGGACTGTGCATTTAGTGCAAGATGAATATCCACCGTGCCCTTTAATACCCAATATATCTTTTTTTGCAGGGGCATCACAACAAAAACCAACAATTTTTACTGACATTACACTACCATTTTCATTACTAATACCTCTTTCTGTTAAAACAATAACTTCATCAATAAAAGTTTGAAGAAATTGAGCCATATTATTAGGTTTCTGTAAACCATAATAAATTCCAACAGGAAACACATTTTTTTTAAATTGTCGAATATTAATGACTGAAATTAATATTGGAATAACTTGTCCAGCAGAACTTTTAAAAAGAGGAAGTCCGTCAACATTCACTATTAATTTCAATTCTTGTATTTCATTAATTAATGGACAACTTTTAATCAAACTTTTTAGCTGGGTTTCCAAGCCAATATGTAAGTAATGACCAGGTTCAATATTCTTTTTTTCGAACACAATATTTGTTTTTAATAATGTTCTGGCATCAGATGGTAAAATTGTATTTAAAATATTAATATTTTCTTTCAAGCCAACTAACAAAGCAGATAAAGATACATCAGTAATATTATATTTAATAGACCAATTTCGAAGAAATTTCTTGATATCCAAAGACTGATTATCATCCTCATTTACATTAACAGGTGGATATATTTCTGGAGGAGACAAATCAAAATTAAACTGAAAAAATTGTTCGTTATCACTAGATGTACTACTTAAAGACAGGTCATTTTCAGAAAATATTGTTTGATGCTTTTCAATCTCTGTATTCAAATTATAATTTTCTGAAGATTCGGGATCAAGAAGAATTGAACAATTTGTATCGTTAGCTTTATTATCTATAGTATCTCTTGTAGTATTTATTTTATTGTCACTATCATCAGACCAATGTGAACAACCAGCACTTTCATTAACCCTTCTTCTTTTACTCCTACTAGACAATTGATGAAACTGAAGTCGCTTTCTTGGCATTTTTTCTAAAATGGGAAGTTGATAAAACAACTGAAGTAATTTTTATACATCTAATACATAAATAAAAATAATCTGAAATATTTTTCATAAATATATTAAAAAAGGTATTAAGGAATATTGTGATTATTAAAGTAGGTAACTAGGAAATAATAAAATACCTAAATTGCTATTTTTAATTTTTACTTAAAAGATGCTTATTTTAAGATATTGCTACTAAAATTTTAATGAATAGAAATTTGGAAATAAATACAATAGTTATACGTCGAGTTATATGTTATCACCGAAATAAAATGTTGACATTTAAGCAAAACTTAAAATAAATACCTATAATACCATTTTGAAAAAATAGGTATTATAATAATTACATTGGCATATCTATATAAGAGTAAAAATAATTTATTTGCAGAAATTATAAAGAAAGTAAATACTAAAATATAATACATATAATAAGTTATGAGAAAAAAAATTGTTTGATAAATTGTATATTACAATAATGTTATTGAGTGAGTTTTCATGTTTTTTTCACTTTATCCATTTAATAATAATAATTCACCCATATTCTCAAATTCATAAAAACTTATTATTTATTAGTTTATTACTTATATTAATTTACTGCCACTATATAATATAAATATACTTATCAAATAGTATCATTAATAATTCTAGTAGTCTGGTAATTTAGGTAAGTAAGTACACAGAAATATTTCACCAAGTATCATATTCATATAATATTAAAATACTAGGTACCTATGCAATAATATGGGATATTAAATAAAATAGGTACATTATACAAATTTAATGATAACACCGAGTTATAATAATATTAATAATGAAAATTATGTTTTTGAAAATTGCATTGTGTACATAAAATATACACAATATAACAGTACACTTAAAAGTTTAAATATCCCACAAATAATATATTTGAATTAGGCACCTACAACAAAATAACTAGTCCGTTATTCTTTTTTTAATATCTATAATTGCATCCAAATTTAGGTATACTTTAACATATATATAAAAAAAAATTGTTTCTAAATAATTTTAGAATTTTTGATTTCAGTATGACCTACTTATGAGGAACCTTGTTTGAAATTTTAAAGTTTAAGGTATAGAAATTGAACATTTTTTAAATTTTTAACTACAAAATTATTTGCAAATTTTGAACTTCAAATGCCTATAACAAAGAATAGCGAATAACATAGAGTTAATATTTATAAACATCTTAAAATATCTTTGTATAGAACAACTTATAAGGAACCTTGTATTCAATTTACAAGCTTTTTGACTAAGTCAAAATTGTTTTTAAAATATACCTAAGTGAGAACATATCAGGTCAAATTTTTATAACAATAATTATTTGAATGTCGGAATGGCATGCTTACAGCTTCATTACTATTTTTTGCTTAAAACCATAATATTATATTACCTAAATAACTTATATAATACTTATACAAAAAGTATATAGATACTTGATCTAGATACATAAAAAACCTACATAGGTATATATTATTATTTATTATATACCTAGGTATTTATATTGTGATTTATAGGAAAAAAATAGTGCCTAAACTAAACGTGTTGCGTTTAAGGAAAAATAATATAAAATGCTAAAACGTGTTTTACCCATATTAAATTACAACACTACCTAGATAATAATATCTGATTTAACAACAATATAAAATGTCTTACCTGTACAAAATAACTGGAGACTGCGAAGAATGAAGACGTATTCTCTACTGACTCTTCAGAACAAACAACCTATTTAGTATTTATTAATATTTTAATGATGCCGGACACATGCAGTCATGCAGATACTTGCGAGTTGCGAATAAATATTGAGAAACAGGACACATTAAATTAAATTTAAGTTAAATATAATATCATGGTTTGAAGTATGAACACAACTCGACCAGAATTTATTATCAACAATCAATATCAAATAATGTATTATATTATATTATAATATAAACTATTCGCTGTATATACGAACAACGGAAAATGCGATAACAAAATATATATAGCTAGACAACGTTTTGTCCGCGCGCATTCCCACCAGTCACCACAAACCAGAAACCGCCGGCGAGAGCGTTATGTCGCTCTATTATTATAGTGTCGGCTGCCACGAAACTGCAGTTGTATACGTATAGTGAGCTGTAGTATCACACTAACACATTTTTGATTCCACCCGCGCGTATACATTTACTCTTGCGATTATCACACATAATATATTTTGTTTAAATACTCGTATAATAATATTCCTTTGTGAATTATTACCTTTTTTGTTTGTACATTTTGTAATTGTTTCATAACTGCGCAAAACCAAAATATTTTTTATGATTCTCTGTATGCATGGTGTGCAAGGCCAACCACAGAAACAGAACGCAAAGTCGTCGCCTGGCGATCGGCGGCTCGATCTGTCATCGGCGCGAATAAGCGGTTTAATCTAATAAAGTATATGAGCCGGGAAAACCCATATCGACTTATCATTTTATATTTTGGAATTTATTGTTAGTAACCACTACGAAAGTCCGAACGTGATGATGGTAAATTGGTCACACTATATAATAAAATAATAAATAAATTGACGTACACTCGACTATTTTTCATATTTCTGGCATAATATTATATTATAATGGGGCATTGGAGTGTAATATATAATATATTATATGGTTATGTCACGTAATAATAGTATATAAATTATATACTATTATTACGTTCATCATCTTCGACGCGCGCGGATAATGATCACGTATTATTTACATTATAATATTTACAATATATAAATATGGGTCTCATATATTGTTACATTTAAGATGTAATAAATGTTTATTTTTTATTGATGCGTAATATAATGCTTATATATTATTGGTTGGTTATAATATATAATATAATAATAATATTATATTATCATCATTATCATCCGCGTAAAATATATAAAATATATACCTGGCTAATTATACATTATTTCGATCGAGTAGGCCTACTTGGGAATTAAGAGTTATTAATTATTATATATTATATTGAATTACGCATATAATACCTACAAAATGCTGTATTATATATGTATAATATATAAAATAGGTAGCGATTTTTTATAATATATAATAAATATAAAATATTATTCATATAATTTATATTTTTTTATAATTATTAAATAAAATATTTTTGTGTAAAACATAATAAAAGTAGTAAAAAATATTTTTCTTAATATGTTTATCAAATAACATATTTAGAATATTAATAAAATGTTTACTGATAAATACTTGAAATAACATATTTTAAAAATGTTTATTAAATATTATTTTTATAAAACGTTTTACCAATTAATGTTTTAATATTTTGAAAATATTGAATAAACATTTATGTGCTACTTGGGTTAGTATGACGTCCGTTAAAAATAAATCTAATTGGAATTGCTACTAAAATAGTACATTCGCCATAAAATACTTGTGGTTAAAAGTAGTGTTATTAGAATAATTTTTACTTCTAACGATGGATACACATGATGTTTTTACTTTTGGTTTATAATTTTTTTTATTATTGAGAGTATTACTCTTATTTTCTAATAAAATATTATGTTTCTATCAACCACATGTCCACATGTAGGTATTTTGATTTTTTGGTTATGAACTTAATATGAATGATAATATTTAAATAATTCAATATACGCCCCTTCAGCTAACCAACATTAAATAATTAATTTTTAATTTTTATTGGTATATTTTATAATTTATATATTTTTGATATGGATTATGGATATTATATAGGTATTACGTTAAAATTAAATATTATTACAAATACCTATCGTGCATTGTGTTAAATTGGTATTTAATTTACATATCTAACTTATGAGTTATGAGTGAATTTTTTCTTTTTTTCATTTTATTAAAATTTGTATTACTTTTACCTACCTATTATATTTTTAACTATCGATTATTTAATTTCTGTTTAGTCCATCTTTGCAGAGTACAAAATTGTCATATATTTCCCATTATGATAAAGAGAAACAAAAGAGTCCTGAAAAAATTGATCTAGTGAATAGCAAAAATAATGTTTTGGAATGGTAAATTGTATTGTATTAATAATTAATGTATAACTACCTACACTTCATTTTGTATTAATTTACCTGATTTAAAATCTTTTTTTTTGTTATTAAGGTTATACAACAAAGACAATTATTTTGACGAAGACAAATCTGAAAACGAATCTGTGGATTGTGTTAAAAAGAAGTAAGCAAATAAATTTGATTGATAGAATATAACCAATATATATATGCACTATGTGGCTATGTAAAAGAATAAAATAATTTACAAAAATAAAATAAGTAGGTAATATTAATATCTAAAACCGGACTGATATTACCATAACAGGCTTAATCATTCATATTACAACATTGGAATTAATAATTACTAATAATATTAATAATATTTGTATTAATACAATTTCCGGATAGAGCAATACATATTTTGTCATTTGTAGGCATCATGCCATCATGGTAATAAATCAACACTGTATTTCTACATCATTCATAAAATTTTAAAATAAAAATACATTGAGCTCTTTCAATAAAAAAAAAAACAAATAATAATTATATTAAATAATTAAAATTTTGTCTTTTTTCAATGTCAGAATGATAGAAGAATAAAAACTATTATTTAACTATTTGACATACCTAGTTTTTACTATGGTTTTTACTGATTTGTGTTAACATATTTTTGATCACAACTAATTAAAAGATTAACCATATTCACTCTGCTGACCATAATATAGAACCATCGTAGATCATACATTTTAATACTGTCTAGTATACTTAATAATATGTTGTTTGAAACTATGAACCTACCTATTTTTTTATTAATATTACAAATTACAGTTTTATATAGAATTAAAAAAAATGTAATTGCTTAGAATTATAATAGCTGATCATTAAAATATAATTAAAATTTTGAAACATTCTCTTCAATATTCATGTTCTTAAAACATTATACTTATGGTCAGAGTATTATTTACACTTAATGTATTTATATATTTATGTTTTTGATATTAATTTAAATAAACAAAAATAAATAAAATAGGTTTAAATATTGTATAATATATCTGTGTATTTTATTTATCTGTGATTGGTCATTATAGCTACATGCTTATGATGAGGTATTATTTTTATAGATTGATTTTTGAGCCTAATAACGCATATTCTATAGTACAGAATTACAGTGTCAACTATTAAGTTCATTTAACGAAAATCAAAAATTAAGGTAGGTATATTGTTTGTTTCATTTTAACTTTATTAGCAAATAGTTGTAGTTAAAAAGTGATTGATAAAATGGACAAATCCGTTGGTAAAATATTATAAAATGCCCATTGTATAGTACCATACTACAAATAAGAAATGCAATTATAACATTCCCTTAAAGATTGATCCTTTTATTAATTTAATTTGTTATTTTTTCTATGATTTATTTTAAAATGTACACAATCAATAATAAGAGTATTATTATTTTTATTTTAGTCTAGTCGCATACTCAGAATCTTCTTCAAGTGAGTTAGAATCTGAGAAAACACCTGTAAAGAATGTAAAACAGTCTAGGAAAAGACTCATCAGAATAAGCAAATGGAAAAAAAATGTGAGAAAGGATCTGACACAAAAAGGACTTGAGCATATTTCAGCTGCTAGTGGTAAAATTATTCCAGCAAAATCTATATCATTTGACAGCTTATGCACATCATGTACTTTTAAATGTCTTGATAATTTTAGTAATAATGACATCAAAACAATTCATGAAAATTTTTATAGTTTAAATAGACAAGACAAACTGGTTTTTCTATTAAATTTTACTGAAAGAATTAAGTCAGGGCAACCCAAAACTAAAAAACATTTTTTTAGTTTTCGATACTACCTTGGTAAACATGATACTCTTAAAATAAGAGTTTGTAAAGTATTTTTTTTTTTAAACTTTGTGTATAAGTCAAAAACCTGTATATAATGTTCATTTAAGTAAAAATCCTATTTCTTTAACGCCGCCTAATGAAAAACGTGGGGTTACGACCAAAAGTCGTATATCAGATAGTGATAGAATATATGCTATACAGCATATAGGGAAGTTTCCAACAACAGCATCTCATTATTGCCATGCTGACTCCAATAAACAATATTTAGAGATTAATCTTAATGTTAGCAAAATGTATATTACTCAGTGTCTTTCTAATAACCAAACACCTGTTAGTATGTATTTTTATCGGTTTTTATTCACAACAGAATACAACTTAGCTTTTTACACCCCCAAAAAAGATTTATTACACTTTATTTGACCTATTAACATATTGAGATCCTGACATTCTTTTTTTTTTATTATTGCTCGTTCCCAAGTCGCACGGTTAACAATATGTTTCCTTTTTCTAGTCAGTTTTTTTGGCTCATTATTAACAGATAATTGTGTTGAACATGAGCCAGAACTTGTTTGATCAATATAAACATTTTTTAAGAGACTTAGAGCGTTTTCTTTTTTCTTTGGACTTTTAACTGATTTTATTTTTATATTTGTAGAAACACTGATAGGGATTGCATATTCAGATGACTGGGATGAATGTGAAGATGGATGATATGAACTATCCTCATTATTATTACTTTCTACATCATGATGCAATTCTATCACATTATTAGATTCTATAATATTAGGTTTATCAATGTAACTTGAGAAAAGTACACTGGCAGGTTCTAATATTTGGTAATTTTTGATTTCATCCTCGTTCGAATTTAAATTGAAAATGTTAATATTTTCTTGTAATTCTAAATCAGTGTTATTCTCGGCAGGTACAATAATTATTGGTTGTGGTAAAAGGATCAGTATTATCTAAAAAGAAAATAATACGATAGGATTGTAACACTTGGTCAATACTTAGAGGAAAATAATTATAATATAAACATTAAATATTAAGTAATTCTTTTTTGATTTTGTAACTATTTCGTTAAATATTTAAAACCTATGATATTATAATTTATGTATTATTAAATAAAAATTGACAGTAAAATTATTTGCAAAAATGAACGAAAAAAAGTGGGTGTCGCTCTGCTTTGGTAATCGAAATAAAAATCGCCAGACTACAATATTACTCAAAAACACAAGAAAATGACTGAACAAATATTTTTTAAACGTTAATTATTAGTATTTATAACTATCAAATTATTAATATTTAATAACAAATACATTCAAAAAATTAATATATAGTGATAATAGAATATTAATGGTAATATTGTAAATAATATTTTGTTTTAAATTACAATAATATTATATTACAAAATACTATAATATTATACCATTTCACAAACAGACAAGAGACAAATTATTGAGCTTGACCGAAACAAAAATTACGAAGGTACTTAATATATAATTTGAAAAACTTACCATCGAAATAAATCGGATTCACAGCATTAAAACCTTCTTCAAAACTTTGTACAGAACTAATCCATTCCTGAACAAACGTCATATTTTGCTCATTGCAGCTATTGTCTTGGCCATCATTGTTAAACGGGGTAATATTTTTCGTATTTTTAATCCCGGTATAGTTCGTTTGATGGATAGTCATATTATCTAGTTTGAGGCAATATTATATTTTTATTTCGTTATATTATAAATATTAAAATATATAATTATGATTACATTACTATAATAATATGTATAATGTTTTTTTTTTTTTTTTTTTTTTTTTTTTTTTTTTTTT
>NW_019100723.1:27711-30175 GCF_001856785.1 Myzus persicae
TAACGGTAGAAGACTGAGTCTCACGGACTACAGTATGATCATTAGGTGGAGGAAATGCACACTCACTTGAATCATCGTCGCTTTGTAGAACCTCGAACCGATTCGGGGAAACAAATGGTTTAGACTTCTTGTCCACGGGCCCGGGGGAAGTGGACGAAGAAGATAAATTGCGTTTGCCGTGTACGTGAGCGATTTGGTCAACCGGTACCACATTTTGGAAAGGAATAATTCTACCGTTAATGTCGTAGACTATGGACATTTGTTTGGCAGAACGAGTTGGAATTTGTGTACCGTACCTATTGTAGTATTTGGGTTCTTAGTCCATGACGCCGACCCTACACTGATACGGAGCGTAATTACGTGATACGTGCGCACTCGACGGTGTTCGAAACCGAACTGATGTATAATGTTATTGTATTAATTATAATAGGTACATCACTATATTATATTATAATTATTTCAAATTTGATTTTCATTACAGATATAATATTAATACAATCAAAATAATAAATTGACTTACCTTCGTTATGTTCTTTAATTGGTTCTTGGTACTGTGTAAGCAACAACATCTTTTTAGCTCTATTGCTAGAATGCCCGGAATTAATGATAATAATTACAATATTGTTATTATTTAAATTTTTAACTAATTTATTGTTTGACTATACTCTATTCCACCTAAGAGTGAACCGCTTTCGCGCACGCAGACTGAGCCGCGGATCATTGTCTGACTCCCCTGGCGACGGCTAGGCGTTCTGTCATTGGTCGACAGTCATCGACGGTCGTCGTTAGTTGTCGACCGCCGTGCAATCAGAGTGACGGCCCTCACCAACGTTCGCGGCGGCGCCCGTCTTGTGGTGGGAATGCGTGAACAAGACGAGTTTTGGTCAGCCGAGTGGTTCACTCTTAGATGGAATAGAGTATATTAATCAATTAAAATAAAATAAGAAACTCAGTCTCACAAGTCATAAGACTGTACACGCGACTACAATACGTCAATATTATTATTTCACGATTGTCATACAAATGATTATAATTATTAAAATCTTATCAATACTAATATTATTATGAAGACAGTATCGACGGATCGACGTATTGACGTATCATCAGTGATTAAAAATAGTTTTTCGACAAAATAATACATCCGGACATATTCATTTTTTATAAATAGATAAACAAATTCGATATTATCTAAAACATTAAGCGCGTTACACATTACCTGATTTGGTCGGGCCGACAGGATAATTTGGTCAGATCAGACGTAATATCAGGTCGTGTGTAGAAGTGTCGTCTGACTTTAGTCCTATCGGGTCTTGTCGGGTGGCCATACCATCTGATCGCCCGACCAATCGATCAAATCATATAGTGTGTAGCACTGTCGTCTGTCGGGCGGATTTTAGTTGGTGTATGGAGGTTAAAGTGATAACACGTGTGTATCTCCATGTGTACTTCCAGTTAAGACGTTAAAGTGTTTTTACATTTTACAATGACTGCTGTTTTAATAGAACGAGAAGTGATTTTGGATTTTTTAGAAATGTACAAATCGTTTACTTGTTTATGGGATATTACTTGTAAGCAGTACAGCAACAGGTATGCAAAAAACCAGGCGCTTGAGTTATTAAAAGAAAAATTAAAAATAATAGACAATGACGCTAGTATCTCAACTGTAAAAAAGAAAATTGAGAATATGAGAGCTGCATACAAAAGAGAATTTAAAAAGGTAAACAAATTAATTATTTTTAAAAGTAGGTAATTTTAATATTCATTATTTATTATTATTAAAAATAAAAATTGTCTTAGGTTAATACTTTTTAAATAAGAAAATTAATGATTAATATAAATAAATGAAAACTCAATTATTTATATAAGAAATAATTATATTTTAATGAATTTAAATTATGTCATAGAAAAGACATAAAAACTGACTAAAAAAAAATTATAATTATATACACACACAAAAATATATAGCTATTTAATACAAACCACTAAAATATCCTATTATAGTATAAATTGCACATTATTATTTATAATTTAACTTGCAGGTACAAGATAGTAAAAGAACTGGTGCTGGTCTAAAAGATATTTATGTGCCATCTTTATGGTATTTTGAATACCTAACATTTCTAAATGAAAAAGAAAACACAAGTATAAGTGGAATTGACACTATCGATTTCAGTGGTGATGATGAGGTAATGATTAATTATAATGTTTTTATTTTTTTATTTATTTATTAAAATCAAAACAATATTACATAATACATTTTACTAGGTAACATTAACTTAATTTATATTCATTGAAAATACCTATATTAATATATTGTATTATTAATTTGTATAATGTAACAAAAACTATGTATTATGGATAAAAAATATATCTTATGTTAGATTACTGAAAAATACTTAATTAGATACAAATTTAAGACTACAGACTAAATGTTTACAGTGATTAAAATATATATATATATATA
>NW_019100723.1:31716-33067 GCF_001856785.1 Myzus persicae
AGAACGAGAAGTGATTTTGGATTTTTTAGAAATGTACAAATCGTTTACTTGTTTATGGGATATTACTTGTAAGCAGTACAGCAACAGGTATGCAAGAAACCAGGCGCTTGAGTTATTAAAAGAAAAATTAAAAATAATAGACAATGACGCTAGTATCTCAACTGTAAAAAAGAAAATTGAGAATATGAGAGCTGCATACAAAAGAGAATTTAAAAAGGTAAACAAATTAATTATTTTTAAAAGTAGGTAATTTTAATATTCATTATTTATTATTATTAAAAATAAAAATTGTCTTAGGTTAATACTTTTTAAATAAGAAAATTAATGATTAATATAAATAAATGAAAACTCAATTATTTATATAAGAAATAATTATATTTTAATGAATTTAAATTATGTCAAAGAAAAGGCATAAAAACTGACTTAAAAAAAATTATAATTATATACACACACAAAAATATATAGCTATTTAATACAAACCACTAAAATATCCTATTATAGTAGGTATTGCACATTATTATTTATAATTTAACTTCCAGGTACAAGATAGTAAAAGAACTGGAGATATTTATGTGCCATCTTTATAGTATTTTGAATACCTAACATTTCTAAATGAAAAAGAAAACACAAGTATAAGTGGAATTGACACTATCGATTTCAGTGGTGATGATGAGGTAATGATTTATTGTAATGTTTTAATTGTTATGTGGTACATTAATACATAGATCAACACGAGAAAGACAATATATTCACATATATTAAAATCTTCAAATAATAAACTGTTTATTTTCATTATTATTATTATAATATAAATAAATTAGTGCTGGGCGTACACACATTTCTGTAGTTTGAATTTACTCACAGACAGTATATAATAATAAATATACTGTTACAATATTATAGATTTGAGAATTGTTGGACACAAATATTATAATGAATTTTCTTTTAATGAGCAACTTTCAACTGTATTTATATAGTTCAACAATATATATGCTCTGTTATGTGGTACATTAATACATAGATCAACACGAGAAAGACAATATATTCACATATCTTAAAATCTTCAAATAAACTGTTTATTTTCATTATTATTATTATAATATAAATAAATTAGTTCTGAAATTCTCATTTCTGTGTCTGTATTAATAACATACGAATGTCGTGTAAATTTCTATAATTTTGATGACTAACTTATATAATAATAACCATAAATAAAACAATACCTCATGATATGTATAATAAACTCATGTAGGTACATACTATATTATACTATATTCTATAATTGTCTTTATGTATTTGTGTGTAAATTGGTGCATACCAGTAGTAATAATCTTTTATTTCTTAACAAAAT
>NW_019100724.1:0-29912 GCF_001856785.1 Myzus persicae
GCAAAATAAAAATGCAAAAAAAAAAGGTAAGATTTTTTCTTTAATGCAGTTGTTATGAAATTTTAGACATGTTCAGTTTTGTGATTATTTATCTGGCTACAAGACTGTATAGATTTTTCTTATATTTGTGCTAACATAAATACAAATTATTCTTGTATCTCAACATTAACTATTTAGTGATGTATATTTTACTATATTACTATGTTAGTATACCGACACAGCTGCCAATCAGGTTAGGCTAGACAAAATTTTGCCTTCTTTTTTGTTAAAAATTATAAATTTAATAACTTATAATAAACATACTTTTCATAACAGAGTTTGAATTTCAAGTGCGTGAAAAATAATCAAATATAAACTATAACTTGCTCTCAAAATTAAAAAAAAAATAATAATTATATTTTAACTCATATTTGTCTTAAATAATTTTATTACAGCTCCAGCGTAAGAGGCTAAGAGCACATAATTGGCTTTTCTACTTTGTGATGTGCCTATTTACACTATGTCCAATGGACTAATTAATTTTCCCAATTATAAATAACCAGTCTATAATATTTGTAAATTGTACTTGCCTAATGTCAATTTTAATGAATTTTTGTTTTTGATTGTGTTATTAATTCATTTTAACTTTTTAACCTTTTTTTAAAATTAATTGAAGAAAACTTGTTCCAGTTAATAGTTAAAAATTGTTGTTTTATGTAAATTACTTGTATGGCTTATTCATTTGGTTTTATATTTCTTTGGTTGATTATGTTTGTATATATGTATTTATTTTTCTGTGTAATTAATAGTATTACTATTTATAACAAAGATAGTTTATAGTTATTCGAGATCTATAATATAACAATTATATTATAGCAATTTGTACATTTTATTATACATACTTAATATCTTAACTTCATAAAAAAATGATCTATATTGTATTTATCGAATCTTAAGTATTCAAAAATGTTAGATTAACAAAAAAAATTAAAAACATTAAATAAGCTGTTAAAGTTATATAGGTAATAATTAATAATATATTAATGCATTGCATAGGTTCTAGTTCTGCATCAAAATCTCAAAAGTCTGTTGAGGACAACAGCAAACAACAGGGAAAGTTTGTGGAATTACCAGGAGCTGAAATGGGAAAAGTTGTCGTTAGGTTTCCCCCAGAAGCAAGCGGGTTAGTGCCTATGTATTTTGTACATTTTCCTATATGCTTTTTAGTTAATTAAATATTAATAATACATTGTTTTTAGGTATTTGCATATTGGACATGCTAAAGCTGCTCTATTAAATCAACACTATCAATTAGCTTTTAATGGCCGTCTCATAATGCGTTTTGATGATACAAATCCAGCAAAGGAAAAGGAAGATTTTGAGAAGGTAAAATAATAATATACATCTTATTATAAATTGTGGAACAATTTCTTAATCTTATTTTTATTAATTTGTATGGTTTGTTTTTTCTTCTATTTTAATATGAATATTAAAATAAAAACCGTGTACTAAATAATGAGTTATGCGATTTATTTTGTTTTGTTAAAGGTTATATTAGAAGACGTTGATATGTTGAAAATTAAACCCGATACTTTTACATATACTTCTGATCATTTTGATAAAATGTTAGATATATGTGAGAATGGAATGTTAAAAGAAGGCTTAGCTTATGTGGATGACACAGATGGAGATAAAATACGTTTGGAACGTGAACAAAGGGTAGATTCAATAAATCGAAACAACTGTAAGTCTTCTGATTTAAATCTCTTTAAAAAAAATTATTTAAAATACTCAATATTTAAGTACCTCATGAAGTTTTGAATTAAAGTTGATGCCTTTTGTATTATAATTAAAAGCATTTACAAAAAATCATAAACGTAAGGCTATAGGCACACCTAGGGGGCTTTCGATTTTGAGTTTTGATCCCGGTATTTCAGTAATGAAGTTGATACCGGTATGTAACAGTAAACCGGTACTCCAGTATTTTTGGTTGCTTAATATTTTCAGCATACCAAAAATACCGGTAGCCCTGAAGTATTATTTTAAAGCATCTAGTGACCAAAAAGACTCCTTAATTATTTTCTAAAAACTACTTCTCAACTGCTAGAATTTAAAATTATCTTCACATTAGAATACATTATAATTGTCTGCCTTTGTCTGTTTAATTTGTGAATTTGTCAGTATGTATACTCTTTAAGGGTGAGTGGTAAAAAAAATAGTAGAAACATCTGCTACATGGATTGACAGACTATGCAAGCAAATGCTAAAAATCTTAGTTATTAATTTCATTATCTGGACCATTTAATAAAAAGTTAATCTTTATCAGAGATATTGTTATTAGAGCATATTGATTGGACACTGACCATGTTATACACTTTTAAAATTAATTTACTTTTATTTCAGCAATCGAGAAGAACCTAGAATTGTGGAAACAAATGGTTTTAGGTACAGAAATTGGTCAAAAGTGTTGTGTTCGGGCTAAAATTGATATGCAATCAGCAAATGGATGTTTGCGAGATCCAACAATATATCGTTGCAAACCTGAACACAATCCTAGAACTGGTGACAAGTATAAGTAAGGACTTTAAAAACAAATTATTTTATAGAACTTATGTGATCTATTCAATTAATATCAGTAAATTAAAATAAATGGTGAATGTAAGATTATTTGAATTATGTAATTGTCTAGCTATCATAGTCTATACTAGCGCCTTTTATATAAAAAAAAAGATTATTTGACGTTTTTATTTTTCTAATTTAAAAATTATTAATTATATTTTATTTTATTATTTTTCGTTAATACGTTATTTTGTATGAACTTCTTTTAGGGTATATCCAACTTATGACTTTGCTTGTCCTATTGTGGATAGTATTGAAGGTGTTACTCATTGTTTACGTACCACAGAGTATACTGATCGTGATGCACAATATTATTGGTTTTGTGATGCATTGAAGCTTGGTACTCGCAGCAATGAAACCAGACCTTATGTATGGTCGTATTCAAGATTAAATATGACTAATACGGTTTTGTCGAAAAGAAAGTTAACTTGGTTTGTTGAACAAGGCCATGTAGATGGATGGTTAGTAAATTGATAAATGTATCTACTTTAATAAATAACAGTATATAATTATATTTTTTATAATTTTCTAGTTAAAATCACAGGTCTTTTAAAATGTTGTTACCATGTATAATTAAATCTATTTTTTTTTTTTATTTAAGGGATGATCCACGCATGCCGACTGTCCGTGGTGTTTTCAGGAGAGGAATGCAGGTGGAAGCATTGAAACAATTCATAGTGGCCCAAGGTTCTTCCAGAACTGTTACAGCTATGCAATGGGATAAAATTTGGTCATTGAACCGTAGTATTGTTGATTCAATAGCACCAAGGCATACAGCTTTGTTATTATCTAATTCAAATAAAGAAAATAAAGTATTATCTTATCCACCAGTTGAAGTTGTGGTAGAGAATGTAAAAAAACCATATAAAATTGACAATGTCCCTAAACATCCTAAAAATTCTCAATTAGGATTAAAGAATTGTGTCTGGGCTGCACCTAAAATTCTTATAGATTATAGTGATGCAGAGTTATTAGAAGCTGGACGTCGAGCAACATTTATTAACTGGGGCAATCTTATGATAAATCGCGTAGAAAGGTAATTGATGTTAAATTTTAGTAATACATGGATCATTATTTGTATATTTTCTTTTTTAGGAACCAAAATAATAAAATAGAGAGAATTCATGCAGTGTCTGACCTTGAAAACACAGATTTTAAATCTACAGTGAAAGTTACGTGGCTGCCAAAAACTGATTATTCAGAATCTGACGAAGTTTTACCTATTTTGGTACCAGTTGTTTGTGTTTATTTTGATCATTTAATAAGTAAAGCAGTATTAGCCAAGGATGATGATTTCAAGCAATACTTAAATATAGAAAATAGTCGTTGGGAATTGCAAATGTTAGGTGATTCAGAATTGAAAGATTTAAAGAAAGGAGATGTGATTCAGTTACAACGCAGAGGTTATTTCATATGTGATTCAACGTATCAGCCATATAGGTAAGAATTAGTTAACGTAAAATGTTGGCTTAAATGTTTAAAATTAAAAAAAAAAAATGTTTTTTTTTTTAAGCATACACACGGGGAAAGAAACACCATTAGTGTTGTTTAACATTCCTGATGGTCACACAAAATCAGTTATTCCAATAACTACCGTTCCTTTACCAACCGCCACCAACAAGGTAATTAAAACTAAATATACCAATATTAATATAAAAATGGTTACAATTCAGAGTTGGTAATCATTAGATAATCAGTGATTTTGATTAACTTGATGGATTTTTGGCATTATATGCATGAACTAAGTTTTCTTTGTTTTTCAAAATGTATATTCTTGCCACCCAAATTTAAGTATCTGTATTTATTTTGTATTTGTAAAATTTGTTGTAAATTTGAGTTACTAGTTCAAGTTATTTTTGAATTTTGTATGAATTTTACTGGGAGCCTAGAAAACTGTTCAGCTGTTAATCTGTAATGAAAAAAAATTTTGAAGTGCTGTTTTGATGACTAAGCTCACCTTAAAAACTTCTATTTAGTTGTGATTTACAATAATATTTTCCCTATGTCCGTGTCATGATGAATTTTTATTAATTATGTACGATGTCTTAATTGAAGACATTTTAGTAAAACCATTTTAGAAAATTATTGTAATTTTGCTTTTATTATAGAAAAATACAAACAAGAATGTCGACACTGTAATCAGTCAGATAAATGATCAAGCTAATAAAGTACATGTTATGAAGGTATGATGAATTTTTTTTTATGTCATTTAAATTTTCTAACGACTCAGTATTTTAATTTATTTAATTGACTGCAGGTAAACAAAATTGTAGTACTATTAATATAATAGACATATTCAAAAAGTTATACAATTTTGATGTAACAATTCTTACACTTTTTTTATACTCATTTCTTAAGTAAGGACTTAATATATTAACAATTTTTAAAAAAATACGCTTTAACATATGCTAAAAAAAAAAAATTTAGCCAAATAATAATCAGACTATTATCACATTTTAATGTAATATTAACTAATTTACTAAATTGAAATTTTAGTTAAGCTTACAAACTTTGTGTATGTAATTTGTGCTTTCTAAGCATATCATATAATCATACAAAATAAAAATATTCATAAACATGAAAGTCCTCGCTCTACTCATTAGTATATAGATTTTAATCAACTGATAACTAAAAATTTACAAATGTCTTAATGACATATTTTAAATTTTAGGCTGACTTAGGAGATGCTGAGAAAGTCTTACTTGCATTAAAAGCAGAATATAAGAATTGTACAGGGACTGACTTTCCTGCTAGTGGAATTCCCACACCAGGGATAGTTAGTAACTCTACTTCTGAACAAAGTAATCCTTCTACAGATGTAATTGTCTTAAAAATTAACGAACAAGGAGATAAAGTCCGATCAATGAAAAATAGTAAAGCTTCCAAAGTATGTAAAATTGTTTGAACATCCCAAATCATTAAAAGCCTCTTATCACTAGGAATGGTTTTTTTATTTCCTTATTAATAGTTTTTATAGTCAATTTTAATACCAATTTCTATAAATTTAGGCGGACATTGGAGAAGCTGTGAAAGTTCTTCTGGCATTGAAAGCAGAATATAAAAAAGTTGCTGGAGTTGATTTTCCAGCTGGTGGTATTCCTAGTCCACAGCAGGCGAACAAACCTAGCTCTGAAATAAGTAAATCTCCAGTTGATGATATTGTATTAAAAATTAATGAACAAGGAGATAAAGTGCGATCGATGAAGAGCAATAAAGCTTCTAAAGTACGTAACATTTGGACTTTTCTATGTAAAAAACCTAAAATCAAAATACTATGTTATTAGTTCTATACAATAAATAATTTTTTATTATGTAGACGGACATTGGAGAAGCTGTGAAAGTTCTTCTGGCATTGAAAGCAGAATATAAAAAAGTTGCTGGAGTTGATTTTCCAGCTGGTGGTATTCCTAGTCCACAGCAGGCGAACAAACCTAGCTCTGAAATAAGTAAATCTCCAGTTGATGATATTGTATTAAAAATTAATGAACAAGGAGATAAAGTGCGATCGATGAAGAGCAATAAAGCTTCTAAAGTACGTAACATTTGGACTTTTCTATGTAAAAAACCTAAAATCAAAATACTATGTTATTAGTTCTATACAATAAATAATTTTTTATTATGTAGACGGACATTGGAGAAGCTGTGAAAGTTCTTCTGGCATTGAAAGCAGAATATAAAAGTGTTGCTGGAGTTGATTTTCCTGCTGGTGGTATTCCTACTCCACAGCAGGCAAACAAACCTAGCTCTGAATTAGGTAAATCTCCAGGTGATGTAATAGTTACTAAAATAAATGAACAAAAAGATCCAACACGGTCGGTGAAAAACAGTAATGCTTCAAAAGTATGTAATTGGTTTCTGAATAATATATATAATAAACAAAATTATAACAAATTGCATAAGGCACTTAATATTTACTAGAATCATTGAGAACCTTTTAATTAACATAAAATAAAAAACTTAAAAACTAATAAATAAATAAAAATTGAAAATTATTCACTTTAATATTAATTTAATTTACTTGTATGATACATTTAATCCTTTGAACAATTATAATTTATATAATTTAAATATGTAAAATGAAACATTTTAGGATAAAAAATCGAAGGGAAAAGAGAATGTTGCTGTGACCAATAATAAATCATCAGATAGCACGAATACCAAAAAAGTAACAAAATTAGGGTTGGAAGTACTAAAGGTATCGGAAAATCTTGGAGAATGGTATTCTCAAGTGTTGGTTAAAGGTGAAATGATTGAATATTATGATGTAAGTGGATGTTACGTGCTCAGGCCTTGGGCTTACAGAATATGGGAATTAATACAAGAATGGTTCGATGCACGGATTAAAAAAAACCCTCTGAATGTGCGAAATTGTTACTTCCCAATGTTTGTATCACAAGGAGCATTAGAAAGAGAAAAAAAACACATTGCAGATTTTGCACCAGAGGTAAAATTAGAACAACATAGAACATGAAATAAGATTGTTGTTAACTGACCTAATGAATTTAATGTCTTAATAGGTAGCTTGGGTTACCAAATCTGGTGAAACTGATTTAGCTGAACCTATTGCCATAAGACCAACCAGTGAAACTGGTATGTATCCAGCTTTTGCAAAATGGATTCAATCTTACAGGGACTTGCCATTGAAACTCAATCAATGAAACAGCGTTGTGGTATATTATTTGTTTACATTTAATGTATAAAATATATGGACGAAATTTATTTTATCATAAAATTTATTTATTTCAGAGGTGGGAATTTAAACACCCTCAACCTTTCTTGAGAACTAGAGAGTTTTTGTGGCAAGAAGGTCATAATGCGTATGCAACTAGAGAAGAAGCAGAACGTGACGTATTAATAACATTAGGTTAGTTAAAAAAATGATTATAATTAATGTTTTTGTAAATTGATTATTGGTTTGTGATATTTTTAGGTTATTATGAGTATGTGTACAAAAATATATTGGCAGTACCAGTAATAAAAGGTAAAAAAACTGAAAAAGAAAAGTTTGCTGGAGGAGAGTTTACTACAACTTGTGAAGCATATGTAGCATCTAGCGGTCGAGCAATTCAAGGTGCAACCTCACATTATCTGGGTACCAATTTTGCCAAAATGTTTGATGTTCATTTTGAACATCCAGACACACATGAGAAAACATTTGTTCATCAGATTTCATTTGGAATGACAACTAGGACTATTGGTGTTATGGTAATGGTTCATGGCGACAACCGTGGGCTTGTTTTGCCTCCACGCATAGCATCTATTCAAGTAAACATACAGTCCTCAAAAATTTATCATGAATTTTAAATTAGCTATAGGTTGCTATTTTATTAAACATATTACGTTTAAATTTAGGTAATTATAGTACCGTGTGGTGTAGGTGTTAGTACAGCAAACGAAGTCAAAGAAAATTTGACTAAAACTTGTTTAGATGTATGCAACAGATTAAAAGGAGATAGTGTGATAGAAAATGATGATGAAATCGACAATAGCATTATCCAACATCGCAATTCTTCCTCAATGATAAGAGCGGATACTGACTTACGAGATAATTATTCACCTGGATGGAAGTTTAACCACTGGGAGTTGAAAGTATTTAATTATTCATTTTTAAATTATGTATAATCCAATATTGTTATTGTAAAATTTGATTTTTAGGGGGTTCCATTGAGGTTAGAAATTGGACCAAAAGATTTGGATCGTAACCAAATGGTAGCTGTGCGGCGAGATAATGGAGAGAAACTAACTATTCCCTTAGAGGGACGTACAAAAGATGATGGTGGAAACGATAAGATGGTTGTAAGAATAACAGAGTTATTAAATCAAATACAGCAAGATATGTACCTCAAAGCAGAACAGGAAATGAAAGAAAATGTTGTGATATGTCGTAAATGGTCTGAGTGTGCTCCACATTTAGCAGCAAAACGTTTATTATTGATACCGTTTTGTGGACGACCCATTTGCGAGGATAATATCAAACGGGATACCACATTGTATGAACATATTTTATTCACATTAGTTCAAGATTTACTATTATTTAATATTTTTGTATTAATTATTTTATAGGGATGATGGTACTGCAGAAGTTGGAGCTTCAACAATGGGAGCCAAGTCGTTATGTGTGCCATTTGAACAGCCTACGGGAGCAGAAATATTAAAATCTAATGATCAGTGTTTACATCCAGAATGTGGGCAGTTGGCTGGGTCTTTCACCTTATTTGGCCGCAGTTATTAAATTATGATGTTCACTATATATAAAACTGATTTTTGTGTGAAAATTACAAAACTTATGTTCATGATTAAATACATACCATAATTTGTAATCGGTTTTTGTTTAATCATTATATCCATGTATTTCAAAACTACAACTTATTTTATTATAGACTTGTTCGTTTGGACGACTGACAGATGGTAACAAAATTATTGCTCTGTTTCACCCCTAATCCAACATACCGTTCATAGCAGTCCAAATTTAGTGTTTCCTAATAGACATAGGTATTATTGTTCAATAAATGTAAAATCTTTGTCGTTGTTGGCCGATAGTCGAATTGTATAAGTTTTATAATCAAATTATCACCAAACCGAGTTATTAAATCAAATACAGCGAGATGTGTACTCTAAAGTTAATCAGAAAATTAATAAATTAATTAATGTGTACATTTATTGAATTATAAAATGTATTCAAAGTATAACATACATTTTTATAGTTTGTTTCACAACAAATGTCCATCGATTCTAACTCGTCGGGTGTCAATTTTTAGAGGTTTACAATTTGGGCTGGGAAATAAGGGCAAGTGTAATTTTAAATTATTCTGCCATATTTTGGTCTTAGTTTTGGAAACCTTGACGAAAAATCACTACCTGACGCATAAGTATCGACGGACATAGATATCATTCAACCGACTAATAAATAACACATTGTTTAATATATAGGTACAACATCAAAGAATATTGTATTATTTAACAACATTGACCGACCTGCTCAACTTATACGGAATTATATACACGAACATGTAATCGGGTGTTTATTTTGATGCATAAATATAATATCTGTTTGCTAAATTAAATATCTAATATTACCAATATGAGCAACATACGGTTCGACCGAGCAGGTATTTCATTAAAAACCTCACTCATTAATATAGTGTATATATATATATATAAATGTTGAATACAATTTATTCAAATTTAATTTGAACTACCGAAATGATATCACAATTAATATCGCATATAAATCATAATTCATAAATGTCATCACAGACATGTCGGTAACATACGAAATGCGAATACACTGCAATTTCTAACATATGTTGTTAAAAAATAAAAGATTTTCAGGTGTATATTTCGATAATTTAATAACTGTGGCTTATTGCACGAATTGTGTGCTACATTAAATTTCTAATTATCAAATAAAACCTACGGTTCGATCAAAAGGTATTCGATTATAAGCCTCGCTCATATATGTTATACTATGGTAAACAAACGACAAACACAACGCAATTTTATGTACTTTGTTGAATTTATTTATTTTTTATTAAAACGACATGCATACATGCACCATGCACGATGCACATGTATATAGATATATGTATGTAGCCATATAGGTACAGACTTAAGCGCGCTTGGATTGCGAACGCGACTGCGGAGGCTACGGACCGAACTCGCAAACGAACCGAATATCGGCGGCTCTTAAAAAACTTCAATAGTGCGATCGGAGCACGGGCGGCGAGTAATATTTTATGAAACAATACTTAATACTTATTATAATAATATTATCAAATAATAAATTCAATTTTTAAAGGGGAAAAAATAGTTCTACCTGCCATAATATTTAACTATTATAAGTACACTAATTACTAATGGCAATATAAATCTGCAATAAAATATACTTTCATAAATATGGGCCAACAGTCTCCGCTCAAAATCGTCTATTGTACATACGACAAATTTGAATCATTATGTAAATAGTTACAATTATGAATGATTTTTCATTGAATTCAAATTTTACACATACATTACAATGTCCTACCAACAAATATTACTTAGATGCAGTGATCACCTACTGTATATAGTGCAGCAAAACTAAATTTTTTTGTGTTATTAAGTAGTAGTTTTATCATACTCATTTACATTTTATTAATGTTTATTCTGGATACTGAAAAAAAACCTTTCATTATTACGATTTGAAACATAGACTCAATCATTATATTATAGTGCCTATTCACAAACTGTAAAAATATGAAATATCAATATATCCAAATTGAAGAATTTTACTATAAGTAACAATATCTTGTCGATAGTGACGATAGTGTACAACAATAAAATGTATATTAATAGTAGTAATAAGATAGTTCATATAATACTCAAGGTTAAATATTTAAACTACCTGCTTGTTTTAATTTAAATTTAAATTTAACATTAATTCTTAAGCTAATTCTTAAGCTAATTTTATATACATTTTTTGGTGACTATGATATATTGTACCTGGGGTACTAGTGCACCCTAAATACGGCCTTTTAGATCTAATGTTGTTATTATTATTATTATTATTAATATTATTATTTATGACTGTTATAACTTATAACCGGAAATCGTTTTTGGATTTTAAAGGTGACGGGGTGGTGTACAAATTTTGGAATTGTGGTTACAAATTTGTACAAATTGTATAACAATTACTGATGTGGTTTTTGGGTTGAATTTCAAACTTGAGGGTGCCAGCGTCAAGCACCTAACTTATAAGCATTCTCAATGTTCTGATTATTAAACTATTACGAATTATTATGGTATTTTATGATAAAGTGGAGCACCTAATAATATTTTACAATAGCACTTCAATTTTCTAACAGAAAATATTTTTTTGGGCTATTAACAATTTTGAATGGATTCATTACAAAAGTAAAACAACCTACAGACTACAGAGATGTTGTCAATCAATTTTTTTTCGATACAATTTAACCAGGAGTATTTTTAATTATGTTTTAAATATTTACTAATATCATTCATTTTTTAATTTTATTGTTCTATTATTTATTTTTTTCAACATAAGTCATCATTTTAGCCAACGAAAAAAAAAATGACAGATTCCAAAACTTTTTGAACATTATTATTATGATATTATAGTCTAGTATATTATTATTATATTTTAATAACGTTTCTCATAGTCATAATGAACAAAATATTTTTTTTTAACTAACTTCTTTAGTGCCTAAGCAAATATACTTCATAACAGTATTAATATAATAAGTAATAACTAATAAGTATACAGACATACAGTATAATGTTCATACTTCATAATACAATTATTATTACTTTATATTTCTATATTCTGTACCTATACAAATCGATTGTATTTGTTACTTAATATGTACTTAAAATATTATTAAGAGGACGTCGCACCCGCATGTATTGTTTCCGTCTTACACACGTACGACATAACAATTTTCGTTCACTAGTTTCAATACCTACAGTGCTATATTGGTTTTGATGTGAGAGTGAATTTGCCGATTATCGTACTTTTAGGTAAGAATATAATCTATGTTTTCTTGTTGGTTTTTCTCCTATATTTTAATTTTTAAGTGAGTAATGTGTACGTAAAGTATTGGTACTTGCATCACGCGTATGCGTAATGTGACGACAAAACTGCTATGAGCGAAAATCGGATCACGAGCCCGGACACCTCGCCAACTATCGCCATTTACTATTTGATGTAATGCTCAGTGGCACACAAAAAAAACGGCACGCGGCGGACAGCCGACTGGCTAGCTCGACCGCCCAGAACAGACCACTTGGACGCCGGCGACAGTCTACGGCAGGTGTTCAACGGCGAACAACCCGGCGCTGGACGACAGCGGAGCGGGTAAACCACCTCGAAAAATGAGCTCCATGTCCCCGGCACCCCCACTTCGAAGTTTTGAAATTCGAATAAGTAGCCCAATCGTTTGTGCTTCGTTTGTGCTTGTCTGTGCTTTTTATCAAGCACAAACGGTTGGGCTACTTCGAATTTCAAAACTTCGAAGTGGGGGTGCCGGGGACATGTAGCTCGCAAAATGCTGCGTCCGATGCGCCGCTAGGAGGAAGTATGACGAGAGTACGAGACGTCGGTTAGCTTTGCCTCATTTCGCACCGAAGGAGAACGGGACACACGACGTAGCTCTGTATGAAGATGATGGACACACTCAGCTGCTTGTCGCCTAGACGAAATATCCGTGTTGTACTTTTTTTTTTTTTAATAATAATGCATGAGCAACTGAGCAAGTGCATAGCGATACACTTATATAATAGCTTATGATTAAAAATAATTAACAAATGACCATAATATGGTTCATGTAATAAATCATTGTATGAATACAAAACAAATACATAGTACATGGTTATAATACAAAGTAGTACACAATAATAATAATAGTACAAAAAATAATAAAATTATACAGTGAGAGCTCCCCCCGTCCCAACACCAAGCCAGTCACAATATATATGTTACTGTGAATGTCCGCAATTGGTGAGTGCTGGCAATCACCTAGTGAATGTCGACATTCACCTACTAAATTGGTGAATGTTGAAAAATGTAAATAATATAGACATGTACTAGTAGATGTTGACATTTACATCAGGATTTTGGTTAATGTTGACATAGGTTACGTTTTGCAATTACATCTTATATACAATTGCCCACCGGTTGATGAATTTGATGCAAAAGCTTGGCTTAAGGAAATTTTTTGTTCCGTATGTAGATCAGTGATTGATATTCAATTTTCTTTACATACTGAAAACTAGTTTCTGGTGTATAATTTATAACACCATTTTTGGTAGCTAATTTTTAGATACTAAATTATTAAATTTATTATAAAATACTTCAAGTATGTTTTCCATTAAAAAAAAATGTTTTGGTTATTGTGAAAATCACAACTTTTTCAACTTCTTTTGAGTTTTATCGTTGTCACATTTACTTGACAAATCTTAATCCATTATTTTTGTTTTTGTTTTTTGAAGCGGCCACTTTCGACATTTCGTTTAGATATAAATAATAATTATTATATTATATATTATTGCATAAATTAAAACACAATTAGCAAAATGTCACAGTCAGAAAAGCCAATAGGAAAGGTAAAATAAAAATAATAACATCTGATAAAAATATTAAATATTACCATAGGGCATAGAGTAAGAATAGGAAAATTATATTATTGTACTTGCTAACTTTATAGTTTATACTGTTCATTAATGTTGAATGTTGATGAAAGAGAAAATTATATTATAGACATTCACATTAATACGCATTGTTTAAAAATAGAACAAATCGAATTTATTACGAAACAAAGATATGTATATAAACGTAGATAGTAGATAAGTCATACTTAGCTATCACTAATCGAAAAATTAATTATTATTAAGGTTGTTATTCAAACATCGATTATATTAATTTATATTTACATTTTATACACTATTATATATTAGTTTTAGCACAATGGTACATACAACAAAATAGATATGTATTTCTACGGGTATCGTCGTATCGAACTATCGACGAGCTTACACAGAGGCCCCTAGGCTCTAATGGAGTATACAAATATTACAAAAACGTATTAATAGTTATTGTCTTATTACTGTACAGCCGCCAGGGCGCCAACCAGCATCATAAACTAGTTTATAGGTATATGGCACACACAAAATATAATAATAAAAACACCAGTCACCAGTCACCGATACTGGTGATACGGTATACTTATAATCAGCAATATTTATTTAGGGCCATAAATACCCCTCTCCATTGAATATAATACCAATAAAAATTTTTTTTATCATACCTATATGTATATATTGTGCTAATATTATATAGTTATATCTTAGATATAATAAACAATTAACAAATTCTACAAACTCATTTCATAAATAGGGATATCATTTTTTTTTTATATATCGCAACAGCCTTGGACCAAAAACAAGACTTGAAGTGCAAGTCTAAGACCAAGACTAAGACTGCATAAATGGCTCTGCAAGACCAAGACTGAGTCTGCAAGAACAAGACTGTCATAGTCTTGGTCTTGGTTTGCCAATCACTATCGACAGACCTCAACGTACGCGGGACTGACTCACAAGTCGTCGGATGTGCTTTACTAATTACACGCGATGGAGAGATGAACCCCCCACCCGTAGAATCCAAAACAGCTTTGGATGTGTCAACAAGGTCACGCATAGTGGAATGTAAAGCATGCGAATACTCGTCTACCTTGTTGAGCTCAAACAAAGTTTAATATGGCCAGATCAAAAGACTTGAATTCAGGCCGCAGATAATCTAGGTCAACAACATGAAAGGAATACAGGAGACAGTGGAGAGCTTGTAGTAGGCTATGCTACCGATAATCAAACTGTTATGTGAAATATATCTCACAGCGATCGGCGCGAACCATAAATAATAATATAAATATATAAATAATGATATCAGTTCAACGACTGCCGCAGTTGCGTCCCGTTAGTACAGTTGATAAATCGAAGATATCGACGCAGCGACCTAGGCTACTAATCAGTTATAATATAGATATATCGACGTTGCCAAGAATAACGAGCCACGCTTACACGTATTAACACACTGCACTCAGGTCTCAGGATATACCGACGATATCCAGATGGTATAATCGGCGTAATTCCTTCAATTTATATATGAGTATAGGTGATAACGACATAGCGACTGACCATTATACTATACTATACTATATATAATCTGATATATCGACGATATCAAGAGTAGGTAACGCCCGGCGAGTACAAATATAGTACACTCTGGGTATATCGACGATATGATATCCAGGAAGATGCGGAATTACATATTACTGTAATCTATATAAGTACGTATATAGTTGATAGCAACACGGTGCCCGACGAGGTTAACTAAAACGTATTATATACCTGTAATCTATATAGGCTATACAATCGGCGAGCAGCACATATTTAATAAATTCAATTTCGGTATAATAATAATAATATTCACCATCGGGGAAGACCGGACAACCATTACACCTAAAATTGTCAGCATCCGGTAAACGCCCAAGCACTGTACTCGGACCTAAAATAAAAGGGCGAAAACACGACTAACAGCCCAAACACACGGGGCTACCGATCCCCCCTGTGAGGTCGAAAAAACCACGCCCCGCTACCAAAAATGTTGCGCCGAAGCCGCTCCTACGAAAATGCGGTTAGCGACAGCGACTTGCGATGTGTAAGACGGAGAGCTACCCTGGTCGAAGTAATAACAAAAATTGGTGTATGGGCGTTGCACGCATGGCAAATATAATAATGATAATAATAATAATATGTTAAATAATGCACGATGCACACAATATACATAAAACGCACATATTATTAAATATTATGCGTTTAACACATAGGGCGCCCCCAAAAATACAATATATTATATAATAATACAACTAATATGTACAATATAAAACAAAATTATTATGGTAATAACCCACGAAATGACAAAAATGATCTGGCTTATAGCAGCCTCGTCAGGTAGACCCATCCGCTGTCGATTCGAAGCTGAAGGATGGAAAATGATGCGGTAAAGGGGTGGTAGTGTACTAGTGTGGTAGTGGTACATCCAGGTTAATGTCGGCAACACGTTGAGCGGCACGCAACAATATTAAACGGTCAGGCACGGCGCGCGAGGCTTATAGAAACGGCGGCACAGCAAAACATGCCGTTCCTATAACAGATACAGTAGAGTCTAGGGATTCGGTCATCGCGGCTAATCCGGACATCCGGATAATCCGAACAATCTATATTTCGTACTTGAGTACTCTTGTATAATGTATATATATATATTTGGGAATACCCGTGGTAAAGATATTATCGTCTCGATTGCATATGTATTGATTTTGTATTATTTTTTCGAGTGAGTTCAGTCTTATTTTTTTTAAAACTTTCTTTAAACTTATATTGATATGTGTATACGTATGCAATACGTATATCATAATAATAACAATAATAATGTGTAATGTATAAAATCGTAACTCAATACATTTTAAATTTGTATAAATACATAAGGTGTTTTTTGTTTAAATTTATTAGTAAGTTAAAAAAAACGTCATTTCGTTTAATCCGAATTTTCGATAATCCGACTCATAATAGAGTGAGTCCGGTCCATCTAGTTCGGATTAGCGGGACTCTACTGTATTGTATACGTATGCGTATGTGACGCAAAAACGCGTTCGTTTTCGACCATACTCGTTCGTGAGGCTTTGCCTCATTTTGAGCCGACGGAGAACCGGACGCACGACGTAGCTCCGCATGAAGATGTTGGATGCTCAGCTGCTGGTCAGTGGTCACCCAGACGTAATAACCTGTGGTGTACATTCTTTTTTTTAATAATAAAGCATGAACAAGTGCATAGCGATATACCATAATATAATAGCTTATATAATTAAAAAATAAACAAATGACCATACTATGGTTCCTGTAATAAATCATTGTATGAATACAAAAAAAAAAATACATAGTAATAATACAAAGTACAGAATAATAAGAGTACAAAAAATAATAAAATTATATACAATGAGTTCTCCCCCGTCCCAACACCCAGCCAGTCGCGATTTATACAACACTTTTAAACGTGCAACATGGTAAATAATTAACAGGTGGGTTGGGCCGATTATACAAAATATTTACTATTTAAGAATAAAACCTACACTTTTCAATATTTTCTTAAAACATTAATCTACAAATATTATTTTGCTCATATTAACTCTATTATCTTATTGGATAATTTTTTCATATTAAAATAAAATGTTAAGGTACACCAAGTACACCAAGTACACCCAATACAAGTTTTACACAGAAATTTAAAAAAAATTCAAGATTTTAACATCAAAATTGTTTTGGACGTGGCCGTCCCTGCACGTCGGCATTATAATTTATTTTTACTCTTACTCGTCTATTATATGTATTTCGATTATGACATTGAAAACCCAAACGCCTCCACTGCAGACGGGACTTGTATTTTTAATTTGAAAAACAAAATTATTGGCTTAAAAATCATCAAATGTCATGAAAAGCACAGGGCCTCTAAAATGGCCTAAGATGGCCCTGCCCATCCGTTGGCGCTGATATTTTATTAGTTTATAATTTAACTTTTTATATTTTTGTTGAAATTGTATGCTTAATTATAGACTAGCTCAAATGGATTAAATAGGTCGACTGTAATTACTTCGGGTAGCCAGCAAGGCAAAGGACACGACTATAATAATTACAGGACTCGAGTTGATGTGGCGATGGCAGCCACGTAGCCAGAAAATATTAATTTACTGGGCGATATGTACAAATAAAAATCAAATAATACAATATTAAATATTTAATATTGTTCTTGAATAAAAACAGACATAATTGATCATGTCGGTCCCTGCTGTGTGCGGGGTAGCGCATTATCCATATAAATTAAACATAACTTCATAGTTAAGCATACATTCCTTATACTCACGACACATGCAACACATTAATAATGCTCACGTTCCATAGGACGTAACCTAACCTCAGATTAGCTTAGACTCTTAGAGTGTTCAACTGCAATTAGTTCGGTTAGCCAGCAGGACTTTATACATATAGACATTATAAAACTAATCGGAAATATTATTCGGCAATTTTATAATATGTGACTGTGGTGACCTCAATAAATATTATTCTCATAATGGAGTATACGCATCACAGATGACATTGGCGCCACTTAACATACCAATTCGTTTCCGTGGTTCGATGATGATAAAACAACATGCGTCTTATTCTAATTATATGTAAACATGTACCTATCATCTAAGTTAAGTACCTAATTATTTTTATGATTAATATAAGTCGACATTTTTTAAAGTTACTCATTAATTTGAAAATTAATAACTTTTTTAAAGTATACTTAGATAATTTAGATTTTAACAAGAACCTATAAAAAATCACATAAAATGCTTAAAAAAGTTTATAGTTTTTGAATTTTAAAATATTTTTTACAACTAAATCAGATTTACTTGTCAAAAATCATGAGATTTCAAAAAATAGAGAAAAAAAACTATATATGGCTTAAATAATTCAATTTGACCTTTGCAATCAAAAGTTGTTTAAAATCCAGATTTACAAATTGGCTATTTTGAATTTTTCAAAAATTATTTGTTGAATAAATTTTTGTTTTCAGTAATACAAATATAAATAAAAATGTTATATTATAAGTGTAAAGCACAAGTCAATAAACTATGATTATATAAAAAAAAATATATTAATTATACCTAACAAAAGTTATTTTATTTATCAGGTACTTATTAGTTATTACTATAGAGAGTAGAGCTAGGATTTTAGTGACTTTTGCATTTTTATTCTTTAAGTGCTATACAGTTCTAACCAAAAACTAAATTTGCTTTAATTTAGAAAGTGTAATTTTTATTTTGCATTTTTTTTTGCATATTTTGCATTTCTTGTGTTAAATTCATTTTATTGCTTTTTAAGCTCATTTTTACAAATAAATTGTGTATTTAAACTATAATAATTGTTTATTTTAAGTCTTTTTAATATGTGTTGTATAGGTAATCTTAAATAGTACCTATAGTACACTTATAAAAATAGTACCTTTGAACTTATATCGACCACATACAATAATATTATAGCTGTTATATCCGTTTTCGATAAAATTATTGTCACTATCGGCGAAACGGGAAAATTGAAACTATATAAATAAAATTATATTAAAAATATTTTAAAACTCGTATACTTGTCGACAAACTAAGTTGCCGTCGCATTGGGATTCGTCAAAGTGGGTATGAATCGAAAAAGTAGTATAATTAACTGTCGATAAGATTAAATATCGAACTAACCCAAAACTATATTGGTATACAATAAGTATATCTAGGTATATATATATATATACAAAATATGCATTAAAAAATAAGATAATTCGTATGAATATATTTTATTTAAATTTTGGTGTCTGCGACCGACGTCCCCATATTGATATTATTTTATGCAGTGATGAACAATATCTATACATAAATAAAATTAATAACTGGAAAAGATATCTAATCAGCAATCTTTGAGACGTGTCTCTAGGAAAAAGCATACGTGTGGGAACAGTCAACAACCATATTAACATGATCCAAATTTAAAATAATTTTAAATTCAACATTATTTGGCTGCATATTAAATATTTAAATAAAATAAAAAAGACGACGGTAAAAATATTGATAAAATGATAAATTATTGAAAATATGCTTCTTGAAGTTTAGAATCGTAGAAATATGCACTAAAAACAAAAAAAATCGAAATATGCATTTATGTGCAAAACAAAATTTCAAAACTAGCTTTGTTTGGCATGAAATATATTTTTTTCTTGCTCTGCTATTTTTGTGATCGTGAAAAACAAATATACAAATGCTACAAGTCCTCTGGCCTATAATAACAACTAATAATTAATATTTATATTTATTTTAAAATTCAATATTTTTCGCTCATCCAAGTACATCGTTTATGTTCATTTTCTAGAGTTTTTAGGTTATTTTTGCATTTTTATGTTTTCAGTATTTTTATACTGTTTAAGTTAAATATCAATTTTATAATAATTGGTTAATCCATGGCAGTGCTGGTGTTACATTTCTCCAGCACGCACATGGAAAAATCGGGTTTTATCGTATTTGGGGTGGTGTACAAAATTGTATTTTGGTTGTACATAATTGTACAAAAAAAGTACATATAATACTGTCAAAATTTGATTTTAGGATTCGAAATTAGTCGTGCTGGGGAAACGGACCTGCATTTTTGTGTATTTTATAGGTCAGTAAAAACCTAGCTCTAGTTATTACACACTATGTAAAAACTTCTTGCCCAATATTAAATTAGAAATAAAGTACATCAAAAATACTTCTTCTTTCGTTTATAAATCATTACAATATAACAATATGTAAATAATAAAATATTATGTATGTTTAAATAAATAAATATATACATCCAGCGCGACGGTAGTGGCGCGAAGCTAAGTAAAAAAAAAAAAACGGAGTAAAAATAGCGAAATAGCCACTAACGTATAATAACAGGACACCGAGTTTTAACATTGAAAATAATTTATGTCAATACTTTGCCAACATCTACAGGGCAAATGGCTGAACATATAAAGTAGTATGAGTTATCAATCGATCAGAAATATAAATTGTGCAGGTGGGAACAAAAGAATTCGCTAGCAGATTGGTTTGATAGTTTGTAAGTTATAACCAAAAATGTTAAAGACTTTTTAGACCGATTTTGCGTACGGAAGAGTGGGGATAAGCGATGAGTCGATGTACTACGACGATGCACGGACGATATTATTACTCTATGGTGACAGCTGACAATATTGTAAAAACAAACAACAAGCCATTTCGTAACTTGCAGTTTGCACTCGATTGTAAAATTATAATTATAATAATAAATAATAATATTATAATTATGGCAAAAAAAATTAGTCAGGAGACAAGCGGTTATCAAAGATTATTATTATTAAATTATTGTTATTATTATTAAATTATTATTACAATTATTATAGAATACAAGATAATTAACACATCAACATTAAAAATAGTTGATATCACACCAAAAACACTCCGTAAAAAAATACCTATGATGACAAATAAGATCAATTGTAATGTTAAATACTTAGTCAACATATTATGTTTAACTATTTGGCAGGACGTAGAAGTATACTTAAATAAATACAATTAAGTTACCTCTACAGTATTTACAGTAATTAATAATGTATCAACAATATGTTGACTAAGTATTTAACATTACAATTGATCTTATAACTTATTTGTTATATTATAAAATGTCATTTTACTGAATTTCCATATTATATCACGTATTTTAAAGCTTTAATCATTATTAATTTTTTTTTTAACTTAGCTTATTTTTACACGGAGTTATAACGAAGTGTTTTTGGTGTGACATATTTAACCATGCATAGAATTTTTGACTTGGCTACAATTCGGTTATTTCGTATATTTTATTACTTTTTCGAGTTAGGCGTCCGGTGTGTTTTATCTCTCAACCCGGTAATCTCTAGTTTTTGATATTATAGCATTGAGTAGCATAATGTCCCCGTTTTTAGCATTTATAGCATTATTGGGTACAAGATTCCGGTTGGACTTTACCCTGCACTATCGCCGCTTACGACTTCACCGCGCGACCGTATCGACTTCTTCGGAGAGGGAACCGTTATCGATGTGTAGCCGGCGGTCTGCGTCCCGCCTCAAGCTCGCCGAGGCGGCCGCTTCTGTCGTATAGTGTCGTCGTCTCTCAGTCGTCTTGAAAGTCTCATCACGTTTTGTGTGTCCTCCGTATGTGCGAACCAGTGCTCCGCCGCCGTTAAAATCCATTCGCGATTCCGTGCAATTTTTTTACATCGAGGTGCTCGTTGTCGTCGCTCTTTTTTGCCTCGTACGGCAACGTCAACATATGGTTAAATCTTAAATCAAGTGTGGTTCGAGTGCCACCCGTAGCCCCTTGCGCCACGTGGTTTGGCCGTTCCGACTGCGGATTATTGCTCTGCTAGCTGTCCGGGCACCTCCTACATTCACGCGTTGCGTCCTTGTCCAGTGGCGCAACTAGGTCAACTAGGGCCCTAGTGTCACTTTTAGCGAAGGGTCCATAATTTAAGTTTTTTACGCTTATTGTTGCGAACAAATTGGGGATGGTCGACAAATTGTTGGTAAGAAAAAACGAGGTAATATTAATACATTTCTAGGTTTTTGTAAATAAAATTAAGAAAACACAAAAATAATGATAAATACGACATCAATTTATAATTCTATATACATAATTTTGTAACTCACTCAACACATAGTCTCATTAATTATTTGAATAGATTTACTAACAACATGTAAACAGTAAACAATAAACATAATAATATATTCCTAGAAATAAATAAAAATATTAATTATAAAAAAAAATACATAATTTAGATAATTAATTAATTTTCTTTTAAATGGAACAAAATTATGTTTTTAAACATTTGGTAGTATTAAACAATTTTCTTCACTTGAGAAAGTTTTTTTTCTGGTTTTGGAATCAGCAAATGTAGAAATCATTATTTTTTCTTAGTCTAGTTTATTAGGTACATCTTTTCCTATATTTAAAATAGCAATATTAGACAGCTGATCTTGACCCATACTATTCCTCAAATAGTTTTTTATTAATTTTCTTCTTTACTGATTACAGTAATATCTACACAGAGTACACTGTACGCCTGTTCACTAATTTTTATTTATAGAATAATATTTCGATAACACATCAAATATCAATGTTGACAAACCGATTCAAGATAATAGATAATAATATAAAAAATACCCGTATTTTTCTACATTTTATTTTTATAATTACTATAATGATAATATAATGTACGTATTGTTATAAATGATATTGTGTTAGTCGTAAGTAGTCCGTATTTTGTGAAATTTGATTGACATATTAAAATAATGTGATTTTGATATTTGCTATTAAGTACAAAAATAGGCTATTTTAAGTTTTGCTGGGGCCTGGGGCCCTTGCAGTCTACGGGCCAGGTGATCGACACAACCAAACCCCCCCCCCCCCCCAGTAGTTGCGCCACCGGGCATTGCCGTGATCGTGAATAATCTGGGTATTGGATACGGGTCGATTGCTTCCGATCCATCCCGTCGTATTATTCGTGTGTTGTAATATCGTGTTCCGTAACGGGCCATCTCGCCGGGGGTTACGAAGCCAACGCGATTACGTGATCTGCGCGCCGCGTATCCCGCCGCCGACGGAGTTCGCGATTTTCACGCACGCGCAGACATCACCATCGACCGTCTACGGACGCGCCCACCAGCCGCCGGACACGGACCAAAACAAATGCTTGCCTTTGACGAAGATTACCAGCCAGCCATCCGGTATCAGGTCGTACACGTCACACTAGTTATATAATATATTGTTACCTTTTATTGTTCAAATTATTCGTTTATTTTTCGCTATTGATTATTGTCACCACTAACCATACCCAGTTAAGTATTTTTTACGGCATAACTATTTACTATTGTGTTCAAATATGAAGTCCTAGCGTACTTACCCTACGAATTACGTACTCAAAATATATCTGACCAAACTCTTTTATTATTATTACCTTAGTACTTGTTGACAGTGGTACAATGGTTTTAGTGACTGTGGAAATATGTCTCTCAAATAGTTCAGTTCGGATTCTCGGCATATTTTCATAAATCATATTTTCATTAGTTGTAGTAAGTTTAATTTGTCTACTTGATCGTCTTGGTGATACAAAATGATTTTTAATACGTTCCTTTCAGAAAAAAATGTTGATTCTTTGTGTTGATTCTCATCATAATAAGAGAATTTTTTACATATTTAAATAATTTTACAAACAAAATCTGGTCGAATATAATTGTTATTAACTTATTCAGATTTGTCTGATCGCTAAACATTTATTATTGTCGACTTGAGTATTATTACTTTGAGTAGCGTAACTATATAAAAATTAAAATATTATTGAAAATTAAAAATTAAACTATATTGATTAGGAAGCACTACCTATAGGGCAAACAATTTTCAACCAATTTTTGATTAGAAGGTTGGGAAACAAGATTCCTATATAATATTCGCATTTTTATCCTTGGCCTATAATCTTCTTTTAAAAAAAGATCAATACATATTCAACAATGATAAATTCCAATAGCTCTGAGCCATGTATTTTTTCTTAATGGATTCTTAGAAAATCTTCTTTAAATCAAATATCAATAAATACAATATAATTGCCAGTGTTTAAATAAAAATAAACACAATATAGAAATTTGGCGGGGGGGGGGGGGGCTCAACCGGCTTAAAATGTTCGCACACGGGGATAACGATCATGTCAATAAAATGGGGCGAAAATCCAGGTGAGCTTTTTCTCACATCGGTTTGAGCGAGCAATATTTCTTAAAACTAGATACTCACGAATGATAAAAAACTCTAGAATTCAAATATGACATACTAGTGTACTAATAACCTTAAAAATATACACATATAATCTTAAGACAATGCACAAGAAATGAATGGAAATAATAATACATTTTTCAATACCCGAATTTTGGTAATAAGAACATGTTTCCAATGGTAAATCTTGTCTATTTCCAGATATTTAACAGAAGTCCAAAACGCAACTGATGTTATACCATGAAACTCATCATTTCATCTAAATTATAAAATAATTTAATATATAGAAATAAGATATAAAAACACAATTTTATAAAACATAACGTTTAAGTTACATATGCAAAATTTGGAAATAGTTCTACATTTATCTGAAAAATAGTCCTAGTAATAGGTTGAATACTAGCAGTAGCTTCAATACATGGCATCTCCGTGGCACACTTTTTGCGACAACAGCAGTAACTTTATTTTGATTAACTAGCAAAATACCTAATTTTTTTGCATTATTTTGTAGAATACTTTTACATTCTAAATTTCTTTGCCCAATTGTATTTATAATTTCACGGGAAAGAACATCAAGAAATTGTAAGCTAGATTCAAACTCCTACTAGCTGAGTCATTTCAAACATTTGACAAAACACAATAATTTTGAAAATTGTGAACAATACATGACATACAATTAATTTTTTTTTAAGTAAAATACAAAATGTGCCCAATAAATATATTTAAAAATAGGAAACCAAAATGAACATAATAAATTCAATGACTGGTATGGCTTCATATTAATTATAAGTTCATTTGGTTATAATGTGGGAGATATACATGTAATGGTTCAACTAAAAGTATGGCAAATATTAACTTATGTGTTTCTTTTCTAATAACCTTAAAAATATACACATATAATCATTAGACAATGCACAAGAAATGAATTGAAATAATAATATATTTTTCAATACTCGAATTTTGATAATAAGAACAAGCCACACTTTGGTTTCGCGGTTAACGGCAACGACTTATGTGTGTTAGGGACGCAGAAGGTTACCCAGCTGTATATAATGCTTAATTCAAGTATTATAATATCCAACTTATGGGCGCAGTACGCACTACATATATTATGCACAAATAATACAATATTAATAATAATAATAATAATAATAATAATAATAATAATAATAGCCCTGGCAGGCAATCGAGTGCTAAAATTACAAATAATAAATTAATAAATTACAATTTCCAATTATGTGAGTTTGTCTACTTAAAGTAAACATCAAATAATAATGAATTAACCTGGTCTGCAAGCTCTGGAGGACGGCGTTGGTACAGCGCCGGTAAGTCGACAGCGTCTTCTCCCGTATCGACCAACACCGGTACACTGGTACACTGGTACAATAATTGGTGCATAGTCAGTACTGGCAAAATAAATTGAGCTGGGCGGTGGTCTGATGATATCGGCACTTAATAGTCGTGCACGATAACGGCAAAACGCGTCAGGCCCCAACTACCTCGGGATTTACGACAGTTGCCGCTTACAATTGGCACAAGACGGTTCACGCTCACAACACCCAGAGTTTTACACGGGGTTGAGGCGGCGGCGGGGTTGAACGGACGCGACGTTATGCGTCTAGCTCGATCGCTGGAAAGAGATAACAATAAAGACAAAACAGACGCCGGTGGCATAGCTTACAGCTGGTACTCAACGCAAACATCCCGCGCTGGACAAGGGGGGGGGGAGTAAACCATCCCGCGAGTGTACTGAGTCCGAATCCTTGCTGTAAGGAAGAATGACGAAACGTCGGTGGCGCGAAAACGAGCATGGCTGGTCACCTAGACGCAATACCTGTGGTGTACATTCTTTTTTTTATACTAGTACATAAGCAGGTGCATAGCGATACACTAAGACAATAGCTTATAATTAAAAAAATAAACGAATGACCATAATATGGTTCATGTAATAAATCATTGTATGAACATAAAACAAATGCATAGTAATAATACAAATTACAACATGAAAATAATACAAGACACAACAATTACATAATCATTTAAATATGAGTGTAATTACTTAAATATATATAAATATTGTTGAATTCAAATGTATTAATAAAACCTTTTTTCTTATATTAAAGCATATAAGAAGTTAATAATATTGTTCGTTTTTTATTTTTAAAAGAAAAAGTTAAAAGATTTTTACATTTTAAACAAAATAAAAGATTGTCCTTACTTAAATTATAATATTGTAATCCTAATTATTAATAATTAAAAAGTAAATACCTACAACATAAAATAAAAAATTATTTATTTTTTCCTTACCATTGCCTAAAAATAATGATGGAACAGCACCTGGTCTTAATCTGTTCTTTTTCTCATCTTCCTCAAAATGAACACAACATACTCTTTTAGATATTTGTAGTTCTCCAGCAGAAGCAACTCTTAGTCCACATTTTTCTATCCACTTTTTTGTCAATATGAAATCACTAGGATAGGCAAAAAGACTAAGATAGTTTGAACGCCTGTTGAAGCAATTTTTAACGGAACAGCGTGTTCCTTTACCCAAAGTATAGTCCTTTTAAATAAAACATATAATTCATTAAAAAAATGAATTTAAAATATGAATATTAAAAACAGCTAGGGTTTGTTAACAATGATAATATATAAGTTAAAATATAGTACAAGGTAAATACATATTTCATGGTAACATGTAATACTATTTTGTGTAGAAACTAGAGGCTATGTTTCCTTTTATGTGTTGGCTGTACAGTATAATATGATACAAAACAAATAGTATGTACACATTTATTCGTATTTATAATGTAACTATATAAATATGAGGACTCCCCCCGTAAAAATCTTCATTAAATCAAATGTCAATAAATACAATATAATTGCCAGTGTTTAAATAAAAATAAACACAATATGGGAATTTGGCGGGCTCAACCGGCTTAAAATGTTCACACATGGGGATAACGATCATGTCAATAATATGGGGCAAAAATCCAGGTGAGCTTTTTTTCACATCGGTTTGAGCGAGCAAAATTTCTTGAAACTAGATACTATCGAATGATAAACAACTCTACAATTGAAATATGACGTAATAGTGTACTTTTACATTGTTTCGTGTCAAACTAGAATATCTGCCTTAAAATCCCTACACTCTTGTTTTTCGTTCACAACTCTATCTCATCTACAGTCCACTACTCGTCGCACGGCGATTCACCCGTACATCGTCGTGGCAATAGCTATAACCAGCGATCTGTCCGCTCACGGTCAATACCTGACGACAACAACACCGTCGAATGCACGGTTGCCTCTCGTACAAGCATATTATTACTGTTAAGTGTTTACATTCAACGTCTCATTCATCCTTCCATATTTTCATTCCTATATATCTCCGGTGTTGAAAAAACTCATAACTTGCAGTAAGTTTAATTTGTCTACTTGGTGATACAAAAAAGATTCACAACAGCCTTTTTATTCCGTTCCTTTCTGAAAAAAATGTTGATTCTTTGTATTCATTTTCATCATAATAAGTAAATTGTCTAGGTATTAAAATAATTGTACAAACAAAGTCTTGTCGAACATAATTTTTATTAAATTACCTTAACAG
Source organism: Myzus persicae (assembly GCF_001856785.1). Classification (NCBI taxonomy): domain Eukaryota; kingdom Metazoa; phylum Arthropoda; class Insecta; order Hemiptera; family Aphididae; genus Myzus; species Myzus persicae. The sequence continues at coordinate 28,133 of NW_019100724.1, forward strand.
ATTTCAACTGATCGGTATATATTTATTATTGTCAATTTGAGTATTATTACTTTGAGTAGCGTAACTGTATACAAATTAAAATATTATTGAAAATTAAGCTATAGCGATTAAGAAGCAATACCTATAAAGCATACAATTTGTAACAAATGTTTGATTAGAAGTTTGGGAAACAGCAAAATATGTCTAATAAATATAATTAAAAGTAGGAAACCAAAATGAACATAATAAATTCAATTACTGACATGGCTTCATATTAATTTTAAGTTCATATGGTTTTGATGTGGGAGATATATCTCTAAATGTAGTATTTTCATTATTCACACCAAAACATTTTTCAAAATCATCACTTTTTTTTAAAAGGTGCTGTAACTAATTTTTCGTTATAATAGGGCTTTTAATACAGTATTTCTTGTTATGTATTTTTACAAATGGTACTAAGTTTTAAAAAAAAAATTTCTTTTACAATTATGGTTCTAGAACTGTTAATAAAAAAATTGTATCATTTCGTTCTCTATGATGTACACAATAGGTACCAAAATCAACTAGAAAATGCAACACGTTTAGAAAGTTCAAAAATTAATTCGTCACCTTTCTTTTCAAAAAGTTTAGCATTGCCATCGTCAATATTATTCTTATACGTTGTGAGGTATTAGTGGGTACTATAATCTGAATTTGAATCATGTTTATTTGACTGTCTGGCTACAGAACTAATTGAATTAGAGGGAAGACTATGTGTTATTATGTATATTATGTGAATTTATGGAATCCAACACTCAAGAGTTTAAGACGTGTGTAACAATATAATGTATAGTGTATAGAATCATTTTGGGTAAATATATTAAAAAAATATAAAATATATATATTACTATTTTATTTTAAAACTATGTTCCGCGAAAACATTATAAAAGGCTAGATGTTCCGTCATACCAAAAAGGTTACTAGCCACTGGAATAAAACAATTATGTTGGTGGGAAGTAAAATCTTATATTATCACTTGATACACAAGCCTTAACTAAATGATATATATTTTTTTTTTATAAAAAATTTACAATAGATACAATATATAAAATGCAATTATTAAAAAAGTTGTGAACAATACATGACATACAATTATAGTTTTTTTTTAAAGTAAAATACAAAATGTGCATAATAAATATACTTAAAAATAGGTAACAAAAATGAACATAATAAATTAAATTTCTGACACGGCTTCGTAGTAAAGAGAAGTTCAAATGGTTTAAAGGGGGAGATAATATCTTATATAATAATATAATATATTATATATGTAATGGTTCAACTAAAAGTATGGCAAATATTAACTTATTCGTCTCTTTTCTAATAACCTTACAAAAATACACATATAATCATTAGTTAATGCACAAGAAATGAATGGAAATAATAATATATTTTTCAATACCCGAATTTTGGTAGTAAGAACATGTTTCTAATGGTAAATTTTGTCTATTTCCAGATATTTAACAGAAGTCGAAAACGCAACTGATGTGATAGTATGAAACTCATCATTTCAACTAAATTATAAAATAATTTAATATTCAGACATAAGATATAAAAACATAATTTTATAAAACATAACGTGTAATTTACATATGCAAAATTTGGAAATAGTTCTACATTTATCTAAAAAATAGTCCTAATAATAGATTGAATACTAGCAGTAGCTTCAAAATATGGCATCTCCGTGGCACACTTTTTGCGACTACAGCAGTAACTTTATTTTGATTACCTAGCAAAATACCTAATTTTTTTGCATCCTTTTGTA